>NC_141992.1:148444973-148739973 GCF_049901715.1 Pseudonaja textilis | reverse complement strand
ACCATCTACCAGAAGAAAACACATACAAACCGCTATCTACATGCACTCTCACACCACCACCCAGCACAGATCAATTCCATAGCCCAGACACTCATCTCCAGAACAAAATGCTTAGCCGACGAACAACACCTAGAGACCGAACTACACACTCTCACCGGCGTGCTGACAGCCAATGGATTCCAAAGAAAGAAGATTACCCACCTAATCCAAAAAGAAACCCCAACCAAAATCCAAGACAGAGAACAAGAGAACGGCAAAGCCCTCCTCCCATATATAAAAGGCACTACAGACAAAATCAGCATGATCCTCCAAAAACACAACATTAAGACAGCATTCTGCACAAACAGAAAGATATCCACCATCCTAAGAAACCCTAAGGACAAAATCGAGTTAGAAAACCAAGGAGTATACGAAATCCCTTGCACTGCCTGCCCCACCACATACATTGGACAAAGTAACAGAAGAATAAGTCATGCATTTAAGAACATAAGAACTCAATCAAAAAAGAAGAACCGACCTCTTCCCTGGTCCAACACCTCAAAGCCACAGGACATGAGATTGACTTTAAAAATACCAGAACTATTGCCAAAACTGAACACTTCAGCAGCAGAATAATTAGAGAAGCCATAGAGATAGAAAAATGCCCACACAGCATGAATAAATGAGATGACACCTCCCGCCTACCAGCCATTTGGAAACCCGCCCTCATGAACAGACGAGTACCTAACATGAAGAATGACACCAGACCCACACCTATGAGGGCCACACAAGATGCCACCACCACACTTCCACGTAGAAAACAGACTCACACCCACACAAAAGATGAGACACAACCACGGACCAGAAGCTGCACTGCAGCTGCATCACTACCCACTTCAAACCCCTCCAAGCCATACATGAAGCGAACTGACACCCACCATGAAGATGCAGCACGACCACGAACTCGAAGCCAAACAGCAAGATCACAGCTCACCAACTCAAATCCCCCAGCAACTAAGACTAACCTGAGCACAACCAAGCCCCCATTTGAACAGAACACGCCTCCAACCAATCAGAACACGGCCAATCCCCCAACCAATCAGAACACAGCCAAACCCCCTACCAATGAGAACATACCCCCACCCAATCAGAACACAGCTAAGCCCCCACCCAATCAAGTCACACCCCCACTAGCAGTTAAAAGGAAGAAGCAGCTGCAAGCTCACATCACTCTGAGAAGCACAGAGCCAAAGACACAAGCCTGAAGATGATGAATGAGACTTCATCGAAACGTTGCCTAGATGCTTCCAATCTTACGCGGGAGAAAACCCGAATAACCAAAGATACATACATACATACATACATACATGCATCTTTAAAAGCACAACTATAATGACATGGGAAAATACAAAAGTTATCTGTCAGCAATGGAAATCTGCAACAATTTATTGTTATTTTAAAACAAAGCTACCCTTGCCCCTTGTTCACACCCTCCAAATGTCTAGAAATGTCTTATTCTTGGGATATAAGTAACATTGCTCAGTGAGCAGGGCTTTTTCTGTATTACAAAAACGTTTTTTTAGGTGAATAGATTTGCATGTTTTCACCAAAATATCCCTTTATCATATTTCTAAAGGTTAGAAGTTAACCTTTTATTGTTTATGTGTTTGTCTCTGGAAACAGCACAAGCTTGATTGCAGCCTGCTTTGTGGTGTCACTCCAAGGCAAACATTTTAAGTTTGTTTATTCTTTTTGATGAGATCTTTAAACAGGTTGGCAGAGCTATAGGGTGATCAAAGAAGCAGTCCTTTGTGGAATGCCAATGCACTTGCTTGCAATGTCCACATAATAGTGCTGGACTTTTATGAAGATTGTACATTACACCATATATCATCCCAGGAAGAAATCATTTCTCATTCCAAAGGAAGAAAACAATGCAATGTTTTGTTTGCCTCCTAGCAGGAAATTATACAAACGAAAGTAAAATCTAGCATTAGAATGTTGATGGTTAACTGCTAGCAACCTTTTTCTCAAGCAGTTTTGTGGGTGGTATTTTTTCAGAAATGACATATTGTGATTAATCAGATAGCAGTGAAGATTAGATATTTTTAATGTGTATATTCTGGGATAGATTTATATCTCTTGAGTTTCCCTCTGGCTTTTCAAAATTTGACAACCCTTAGAAAACAGAGAATGAGTGAGTTTTTTTTTTTTCTCAAAATGCCAGATCTGGACTGCAAAAATATGCATGACTACTGGATAACATTATTTGCTGTCATCTAGCAATGATCTGGATTTCTGCAACATTTTCACTATTTATTTTAACATGAATAAATTTAAAATATACATGGACATCACATTGATAATAAAGGAGGAATTCAAAAGTATAGAATAAACAATTAGCATCAGTTTTGTGTGTTAGGTTGAGCTGCGTGAAATTATTGTTGCATGAAGTTATTGGGAATCAAACAATTATTTTCTTTCTGAAATATGTTTTGCTTCATACCCTCCTTTTGTTTTTCTTTTTTGCATGTTAACTTTGTTAATTAATTTGATGGAAATGGGGTTCTGCTAAAGATCATCTAATTTTCTCTTCTTGAACCCCACTGAGATATATATACGTAGACAGAACAGCTAGGTACTATAGTGGTTAGAGGGCTTTCTTTGATACCCTTCCAGTAAGGGCTTCCTTAGGCAAAGGCCCCTAGTTCTTTATCTGTCTACTTCAAATATGAGAGTGGCATGAACTAGAAGAATCATGCCAGTTTGGATGTGGCCTGGATTAACCAGGTCTGTGCCAGATATTGAGGAACTAGGGCAATCTAATGATAAGTGGATTACTGGAACAAACCATACATGGACAACACAACAGAATGTGGTATTGATGGAAGGCTACTATAACTGTAGAATTAATGGGAAAGGATATTTGTGAGAGAATCATGAATGGAGAGAAGGCTTCTATAATATTAACTGAGAAACTAGCTAGTTACCCAACACTTCAACATAATGAAGAGGAAGTTGCTGTAACAATTTGAGATAGACCAACTGCATATTACATCCCGTATTTAAGAAGACTTGCATGAACAACTGGATATGCAGCAAACACCTGAAACCAGAACACTACTTCCACCTCCACCATTACAGAGCACAGAAATTTGAATTGTTCTATGCCCAGTCACTGTGTTCTTTGGTGGTCAGGTTTCCTTTTACTGCTAACTCTTCTAAACATAATTGTTTTTACAGTAAATTTCCCCACATGACATGGCCAAAATAAATGAGATGCAGTTTTGTGATTTTGCTTTCCAGTGACATGTCTGGTGTTATGTATTCCAAAACCTTTGCTATCCAGGGAATATGCAGGAGCCTTCTCCAGCACCACAGCTCAAACAAATCTACCCTTTCCCTGTCTTGCTCAGTGTTTGGCTTCTACCGATTTCACAACAGGTTCAGTGAGCATGCGCTTCTCTCAGTCCTAGGAAAGAGGTAGAGGCAAGCCATTTCTGAAAATTGCAGGGTCTTATTCAGATAGTTAATTGTCAAAAGTCAGACTTTAAAATAAGAAATAAATACAAAGAAAAGGAACTAATAATTTAGTTAGAAGTGTTCAGGCTGCAGATTGGAATAAAGTAGGTTTGGTTTAAAAATGCACATCATGATGTTACTACAGATCTGAGCTGTAGGACTTTTTTCATTTTGTTTTGGTAATGTAATATAATATAAACCAAAGTATCTGTGATGCAGGAAATAAACTAACGTAATTTATGTCATAGGTATGCAAGTCTACCTTAAATGAACAGAACCAGCTTTAATATTTTAAACAGTATTTTCAGAAAATGTTTTGTGGCATATTCAAGAACCAAATGGTAAAGATTTTTTTTTGCTTTTATAGCTTCTCTACAGATGGTCTGATACGCAAATACCACAGTTTTTGTTTACAGTTCTAATAATTTGTTACTTTTTTAAAAAATGCAGAAAAAAACCTTACTTCTGTTACTTGAAATTTCTTATTTTACTGTTTCAGTCCTAGATTCCTTCTAATAACTCGATTTTAACTCTGTGGGGAAAAGGTTAAAGGGGAAAAGATTGTGGAAACAATCTCCATTTATTAGTGGCAAATTTTTCCATTTCAGTTGTAAATTTACCTAATTGTAAATTTCAGACAATGGTGTTTAAAATTGGTTGGAACCAGGATTAAAAAAGCAAATTATTGAGTGCTGAAACAGTCCTGGCAATCATTTAAGCCATGAGCTTAAATTCTGATTACATAGCAGAAGTGGGTATGATCATAGTAAAAAATGAGCAAGGTCCCCTCATTTTCTGCTTCTCTCTTTGTCTAATTTCTCTCTTTTCCTGTAAATCAGAATGGCTGACTCTGCATATTTTGCAGCCTGAGAAGAAGTGATACCCCCTTATTACTAATAGCAATAGCACTTAGACTTCACGGTGCTTTACAGCCTTCTTTAAGCAGTTTACAGAGTCAGCATATTGCCCCCAACAACCTGGGTCCTCATTTTACTGACCTCAGAAGGGTGGAAGGCTGAGTCGACCATGAACCAGTTAGGGTCAAACACATGGCAGTGGGCAGAGTAAGCCTGCAATTGTAGATGATCTCAACTCTTTCCTCATCTAGAGAGGAATTATCAAAAAGGTGGCCTACTCCTCAATTCTTCATTCTTCCACAATTGTTGGATCCTCTTTTTGAGGGGCCATGCTCATTCTGCCATTTCTTCCCCAGAAGACCAAATTTTAGTTTTATAGATCTTGTAATTTTTTTCCTGTAAGTTACAGTTTTTAGCAAAGGTGATGATGATGATGATGATGATGTAAAATTTGTCTTACGAAGTTGAGTCTTCTGAGAGGAATAGAGTTATTTGGGGGTAAGAAAAGAATTTTTAACTTGTGGATTTCCAGAAAAGGAAGTTCTTATCTTTCTCGGGTTATGTGTTGCAGATTGTTAAGAAAATGATTGAAAACCTGTAGCTTCTTGGGAATAAAATTTTCAGCAAATTGGAAAATAAATTCTGAGACTGAGAATCAACAAACTGCATGTGGTCTATTGGATCTTTGTTGTAATTCCTTTTGAAAATTGACTGTGCAGTTTCATGCCAAGGCATGAAACATGAAAAATGCAATATAACCTAAAATAGTCCCAACATAGTTTAAGAAAAAAACAATTTCAACACTCAACACAAAATCCATTGAAAACAGCTGAAAATCCCACCCCCATCAATACATGAAATTGAACTTTTCTCTTCCTTAGGATATTTCTGTCCTACTCTGGCCCTTCATTTTTGTCAGAAATATTTATTCTCACCCCAAGGTTCCAAGGTTCCTAACTTTTGATTTAGATTAATATGGGTGGTATTCAGTGTAGTTTTGTATAAATGGAAATAGCTGTTTTCAGTTGGCATCAGGGCACCCAGTCTTTGCTGAGCAGCCCTGTCATAGTCATTCCCTTGCAAACTGAAATTGAGTGTTGGAACTGAGGTTGCATGGAGTAGAATCCATTGGATGACCTGCACTTTCTTCTAATGTAGGTGCATAGTTGAATAGTGCATAATTCCATGAAGTTCCTAGAGCCTTTTTGTTAACCTATAAATCATAGCACAAGTGGAAATGCATGCTGTGAGTCCTTCCTTTGTCTCAAAAAAAGCAAGCAAAATCAACATATTTGATTATCCACCAAGTTTATTGCATTTATGTCATCTAATTATATAAATTCATCTAACAAGTCAGACTTGTTTCCAGGGACCTAGCCACAAAATTGTTGCCCAGCCCTGGAATAACACAGTACTGCTAAGAGGTTGTGTAGACATATATTTCCCCTCCCAGTTTGGACACTTTATATTTGAAAAAATGGAACTATGTCCATTTTTAGGAATATCATGGCTTCCACTGCCAAGAATTCACTTCGCCTTAAAAATTCAGCAACCTCTGGTCTCAGATTTAGCTATGGCCTTTTTATTTTGGGGGCCAAATACATGCATCTGAAAATACACAATCAAGAGTTCTATTTAAAGCATGCTGCCCTCTCTTCTGAAAGTAGCCCACATCTTTGAAGTAACTGATTACACATCAAGTGACTGCTGCAATTAGTACAGCTAAATTTATTTAAAACAAGGCCAGTGTGATATTTGCTGACAGTGAATAATTTAATTCTCCTCCAGATTTAACTATGTGTTGTGTAACTAAATATTTTCTCTATCCATAGTTAGCTTATTATTCTATGTTTGAACATTGTGAGATGGAGAAAAAATTTGGCACCACATTTTTGATACTGTGCATGGTTTTATTCATGTCTTCTGTTGATATTTTATTGGAATCAACCAATATTATAAGAGGTAGATTTTAAAAAAGGGAAAATCATTTAATGTACAGCTCTGGAGAGGTATCAGGTAACAAATAGTTGTTCCCCGAAATGGGCAATAGAGAAACCTTCTCTTCGAATTGCAATAGAAAATGCAGTGGCACAAGAATGAGCAGTGGCTTCTGAGACCTAAACTCCTGAACTTTTCCCTAACCAGCAACAATTATCTACACACCTGAAATAAAACAAAGAAATAGACACCTAACCTTTGCACCGAAAGAAGAATAAAGTAATTCATGAGCTGAAAATAAAAGCCGTATGGAAATAAATCTTGAAATGTCAAAGAAAGGGGACCAGAATGCAAGGCACAAGGACCATTCATTTGTATACTGCTTTTATTGTTACCTTTTTATTTGACTTCTCTGGCTCAGAAAAGGTCATTACACCGAACAGATATTGGTAAAAATTGCAAGTTAACAGAAAGAAGGATGCTTTAATTTGGTAACAGTGCAGTATAGCAATAGTATAGTACAGCATTAAGCCTTGACCGTTGGCCAGGTATAATATTAAGATTTCCCATTAAAGCTTAAAATGGATATAAGTATTTGATCATAACTGTAACCAACACTATAAGTCAAGAAAAATCCTATTACAATATTAAAATACCCTTTTTGAAGGTTATGATTAGTATAATCACTGGACTACAGCAATCTTATCAAATTCAACATAGTATAGAAATGTAACTTCATAGGGTTCTCCTAAAGTGAGTTACATTGTCTCATTTTCTTTTGTTTTGGCATGTTTTCATAGGTTGGCCCTTGATACTCATAATTATATTAATCTTCTAGTTAAAAAAATGTAATGGATATTTTTAACAAAGGTACATTTTATGAATCTAAGTAGTGAATTCACAAAGCATGTTGTCCAAGCCAAATGAAACTACAAAAGGACCTGTAAAAGTAAAAGGTAAAGGAATCCCTGCTGACTTACCTTTCCAATCATTGCCAACTATGGGGGGGTGATCCTCATCTCAATTTCAAGGCTATTGAACCAAAGACATTTCTGTGGTCATGTGGCCAGAGTGCTGTTACCTTCCCACCAAAGTGGTATCTATTTATCTACTTGCATTTGCATGCTTTCAAACTGCTAGGTTGGCAGGAGCTGGGGCAAGGATGGGAGCTCATTCCATCACATGGCGCTTGGGTCTTATAACTGGGCTGCTGGCTTTCCACTGAGCCAATGTGTTGCTCTAAGGACTTGGGCAGGACTGAAAAATATATCAAAGAATGAATTTATAATTACTTAAGAGCAAACAGAAGAGATTTCACTTTCTCCTGAGAGTTTTTCATGTTCTCCATGGAAGTCTGTAGAACTGATGCACAATCAGTTTTGGAACAAAGTAATATATCTATTTTTGAGTGCATTCAGGAAGGTAAATTCCTGAAATGGGTAATACCAAAAGAATGAAATAGACAAAGGAGAAATCTAAATATGAATTGATTAAAACAGATCCAACAGATCTGTTGGATCTGTTGTGCATAAAATGAATTAGATAATTCCCTGTTGCTACTAGATACTTATTTGATTTATTATCAAATAATAAATGCTGGATACAAAGCAGTTTGGATAGATGATGAATACTAGTTGTTCCAGGAAACATCATTTTTCTTTTTCTTATGAGCAGTCTTGTATCAAATAAGTAACAGTGTGAAGCAAAATGCTGGACCAAATAGTCTTTGATCTAATCTATTGAGTCTTATAATTTAATGGCTTTGCAGGCAGAGTGATGGAAGACCCATGATGAGATGTATATAAGTAGAAAAGTAACAAAGGTGAATGATAGATGGACTTTATTGGGTCCCCAGT
This sequence comes from Pseudonaja textilis, assembly GCF_049901715.1. Taxonomy (NCBI): domain Eukaryota; kingdom Metazoa; phylum Chordata; class Lepidosauria; order Squamata; family Elapidae; genus Pseudonaja; species Pseudonaja textilis. Next base: position 148,731,821 of record NC_141992.1, on the reverse strand, counting down.
AAAATCATGTGATCAGGTTTAGCAAAGAACAAAGCTAATTCTCAAGTTTGGAAAGAAAACTTTTTTTTTTTTAACTGAAGCCTCAACAACGCTACACATGATTCTTAATTGCAATAATCTTAGCAAAACTTTATCATAGAGTTAATCATATAAGTATAGATACATACTATACCTTGAATTCCCTGTTATTTGGGTTTTTGTGATTTAGCTGATGATATTATTCTTTTTACAGATCATCTTATAAAATAACTGGAAAAACCACAGGCAGTATCTAACATTCCAAATGGATATTATTGAAGTCAGGCATCACTTGCACATAAATCTTGCCTATTATTTTGAGAACATTGACAGAGTATTTTTATACTCCTCAGAGTATTTTTATATACCTCAGAGCAAGCCGACTATTAAAAATGGAAATGTAAAAAAGACACTGTCCAGTAAAATAGAAGAGTAGAAAGAGTAGTGGCAGAAAGAATAATCCTGCTAAGAATATACTTATGAATTTGCTTTTGAGTAAACAAGTGCAACACTTTGTATATGTGCCATATACTGTTATCCTGGAAAGGAAGAAAGGAGGAAGGAAGGAAGGAAGGAAGGAAGGAAAGAAGGAAGGAAGGAAAGAAGGAAGGAATCCTTTTAATAGTGCAAGTCAGTTAGTTTGTTGGCTATGTCTCTTTATTATAAAACATTTCCATACTGTCAGAACAGAAAGTAATATTTTAAAAGTCAAAGGAACTAAGATTTTAAAAATCAATAGCTAATTTAAAACATAAGATGTCTACTGGTTCTGAAGATTCCTTTGGATTCCAAAGTTTTACAGATATGTGCATTCATAAAAATCGAGTTGATAGGCTCGATAGGTTGATAATGATAGAATAATCATTACTCATTTTTTTAAAAAAGGGAATTTGCCATTTTTCCAGTTCATGAAGTTAGAATGAATGGTCTGTCACAGGTGGATAGTACTTTCTTAAACATACTGTCATACAAAAGCTGCTTGTAAACATGGCCCAAGCTCCAATCCTGAATAATTATGAGCTGCATAGATGTGGGGGACATCAAAGCATTCACGAGATACCTCCTATGTGGGGGCGGAAATATTTTCATCTTGAAATAATTTGGGGTTAGGGAACCCATTGGGCTTCTGAATTACATGGTGGCATAACAGTATAATGGACAGAGAGGACATCTGTGACAAAAGCAATGATGAAGAAAACATGGCTTAAATTCAAATCATGAAATAAGTATGTGAAAATGTCTCAGGCAGATATTCCCCTAATTCACATAAATAAAGCTGTTTAGCAGTTTTAATGTCAGCCACACAAAGTAGGCCAAAGTAGTAAACTTTATGGAGTGCTAAAATTACTTTTATTAAGATGGGCTATAGTTATAGAATCTTACTAATTATTAATTAATTTGGGCTTTCAATTGAATTATTCTTCACATAGGTGACTCCCTCAATATACCCTGCCACCTCAACAAGGTGGTATCACATGAAGATGTTGTTCATACAAATACATCTCATTTAATGATTATTCGGTGACCATTTGAAATTATGAGGGCTCTGAAGGAAGTAATTTATGACTGTTCCTTGTGATTGCAATTACAGCAGTTGCAATATTCGGCAATTACATAATTGTTGTTTGCAATTATCACCACTGGTGTCCAACAAGTCAATGGGAAAGTTGGCAGGAAGTTACAAATGGTGAGCATGTAATGTCATACTAATGACCATATGGTATTTGTTTAATAATAGCAACCGGAAGTTCTGCAACTGGCTTTGTAAATTTGCGCAGTCATGTGACATAATGTTTTACAACTGAATTGCTTAGCAATACAATTGCTGGTCCCAATAATCATTGTGCCTGTAATCTATTCATGCACTGTATATCATTGGTAATGTATTTATAGCCAGGAGTAGACTGCTAGTAATTATGTATAAAGTTATATCTTTTTTTTTTAAATATACATTTATCATTTTTAACACACATTCTCACATTTAATTCCAAACAACATGATTTTGTTGGTAAAATGCTGATTCCAACTAAATGTATTCAGCATCAAACTAGCAGAAGCAATCTCATTTTAATAGGGTCTAGAATTTCAGGTGGCTTAAAATGAAAAAAATTGGTTATGCATAGAACATTAATGGAGATGACAAATAGATTGATATGATGTCTTTCACATCCTGTTTCTCTCCTTGTTCCAATATTTCTGGCATATAGAGGGAGTTGTAAGTCATAAGTGAGTTGTAAGTCATTGTGAGCCAAGGAAAATATATATTAAATACGTTAGATTGTGGGGAAAAGAGACTCGAGACCAGCGTGACTTTCAGCTCTTTATTTAGTTCTCAAAATCTGCTCAAACCATGGAGTCACGGCAGCCTCTTTTATAGCGGCTGCTCGTGGCTCGCAGCCAATGACGGCCCCTTGAATCTCCCGCCATCCGAACAGACCAATCCTAAGGTAGAAATACGGGCCAATCAGAATCGGTTAGTAGGACCAATCAGTAGGCGGTATCGGAGGACCAATCAGGAGGCAGTATTTCAAGTATGCTAATATAGAACAAAATATGTGCTTCACAGCTGAAGATATACCTGCAGGGATGTAAGGAAGGGAACCTAGGAGTCTATTAGTTGCAGGGTTTAACATTACCCTATGTTTCTGGCATTGATATAAACCAGTAGCTTAGTTCCCACCACAATCAGTATAGGCTTGGTGAAAATTATGAGGCCAATGGGAAACTCACAATCTTTCCCTGTTGCATGTTCTTAATATCCTTCATTCCTTTAAACTTGGGATGTTTACCTGTTATGCCTAATAGTCAATGACACATCTGCCTTCCACAAATATGTCTAATTTTTAAAATCACTGAAGTAACCCAACCATCCCAAACTTCTAGGTGAGCAAATTCCATTAATAAAGTGTTCTGCGAAATCGCACTTTACTTGATCTGTCCTTTAATATACTTGCACTCATTTGAACCGGTTAATCTAAAATGCTAGTGAGAAAAGAAAGAGGGGAAAAAGCGTCTCACTACCCACTCTCTCTATTACATTTATAATTATTATAATCATATTTCCCCCTAAGTCATATATTTTCAGAAGTTTGGAACAGTGCAGTATTTCTCCAAAGAGAAAGTTCTTTAAGACACAGATCATTAAATGGGGCAATCCTATTGTCTAGCAAAAATATCTTCAGCTGAATTGGAATGTAAATTGATGTTTTGCTACATGATACTCTCTGCATATCCAAAGCAATAGCCAAATTTAAAGAACAGCCATCCAGGAAGAATAGTGATAACCATTGAAAGTGTCACTCACAATATTGTCATATAACCACAACCTTGTTCCAATGACATTCTCACCCTGGCTACATATGGAATGTATACACAAGGACTCCCAAATGTCTATGGAGATCCTCAGCCATCCAGGTCATGATTGTCCCAAAGATGCTTTTTCAAAAGGTTACTGGACTGAGCTGAAGAAGCTTCTTGGATGAGAAGAGAAAAGTTTTCAAGGAAAAACAGATTCCAGTTGCCTTTTGAAAAAGGACAAGGACTTATAACACAAAATGCAACAATTCTGCTAGAAAAACAGCAGCTTCTCCAGACTCCAAACTGTGAAGAGATGCGAAATAGATTCCTCACATTTTATGTTGAAGAATATCAGGTCCTCAACATGAAGAAAGTGCAAGTAATACACCAGCCATGTAGCTCATGTGCAACGCATTAGTTCTTTATTCAATTTTTTGTTACAGCACCATCGTAATGACTCTAAATACATAGCTCATACCAATTAAATTTGATTATTTTATTGGTGCTTGAAATGTTTGCAAATTGTTATCATGCCACAATCCCGTTATCATTTTGTCATAACCTGGCAGTCAGTTTCGCACTGTTGGATGAACTTATGAAATTGACAGGTAAAAAAGCCTTTGTTTTATTTAGTAACTAAAAATAAATCCTGTGACTGCTTTTGCATGTTAAATGTGCATGTTATTATTAACATCATATTAAACAGCAATATAATTTATTGTACAAGCTTGGAAGTAATATATTGTTCTTGGTATTATCATGCAGAAATTGAAGGTATTTGTACAGACAAAGCAAACCAAGGCAAACTCCTATAATATATGAAAAAATATTTGAGCTGCACTACTGTCACTAAGTTTTCCAACGATGTATATTCATCAGTCATTAGGAAATAACAATTTATACATATTTTCTTGGAAGTAATTTCTACTGGTCACAGTAAACAATTTTCTCAAAAAAAACAAAAAACAAAACCGTGCATCAGGATTGAGAGGTAAGACTTAAAGTAATCTTGGAAAAAAATACAGTAGTTACTTGCGTTCATATTTATGACTGATATTCTACTTTGCCCATCTAATAGATTTATTAAATGATAGATGGAAAATATTACTCACCCTATTTATTTTATCATTTTTCTGACTGTTTGCAATTTGGTGCTTAATTTAATTAATTTAAATTGGTTTTTTTTAGTGAGTTGCATCAGTGTTATAACTAAGATTACACTTTATAATATCCTAGTAAATGCATAATCTGTATCATTTTCTTACCTTACATTACAAGCAAGTGGTATTCTTAGGTAAGTTGTGAAGAAAAGGAGAAGTTAAGTAATCTGCGTATTGCATAATAATTGAAATGGGACAATACACACATATATTTTCTTACTTGGAACAGTACATTTGGTTAATGACTGAATCACATTCTGCTTTTCAGGTCTTCCTATCAGCAGCTGTATGATCATTGGAGAAATTGGATGCTTGCATTTGGTCTGATCTAGCACAGCTGTTCTTATATGCAATATTAGGAGAAGCTTCCATTTTCTACTGCCCAATTCCCCAGAACAGGGGTGTCAAATTCACATCATCAGGGTGGCGTCACATGATGTATTGGGACTTTTCCCCCTTTTCTAAACTGGGCATAGGTGTGGCCAGCACATGACACATCTAGCCCATGGGCCAGGAATTTGACAGCCCTGCTCCAGAACTTGCCTGAAAAATCAGTGTGAATTGTTGTGCATTAGTTTAGTATCCATGCAGCTCAGAACAGGTTAAATTAATTTCAAAAGAAGATATATTAAGGAATATGGAACCTAACATTGCAATTCATTAATACATGCATGAACAATTTGATCCAGCTTTCTAGACATGTACATTTGTAACTTGCCTGGTTTGTGAAGTAGACAAAAACATTCATTCTTGAATGCTATATAAGGAACATTCTAAGATACTGGTAGATCATGACTTGCAACCAGTCACTTAACAACTATTTGAAGTTATGACTGACCTCTCCAGAGCTTCTTATGTCCTGTTTTCAAAGTTATGACAGCTGCTCCACTCTGTCCCCTGCAGCCATGTGATTGCATTTTGGGCACTTGACAACTGACTCCCCTTATGGCTATTGGCAGAATCCAATTGTCTCATGACCACAATTCATGATGCTTTTTGCTGGTTTCTACCCAAAAAGATCCATTGAGAGAAAATGGATTTGCTTAGCGACCATGGTGTTTACTTAATAATCACTTGAAAGAATGTTGAAAAATGGGACTTTTCATATGATGCTTCAACTTACATCTGCAATGATTTATGATTGCAATTCTAGGCTCAGTTATGGTCATAAATAACTGACCATCTGTATGTATAATTGATTGACCTATTAAAAAAAATATGTTGGAAGTTAAATAGCAGAGATTTCAAGAAGCCAGGCTGAGGTCTGATTCTTATCTAAACAAATAGTAATTCTGCCAATATATTGTGAATGTGTTTTCAAAATTGACATGGTATTAAGCCATGACTGAAAAATAAAGGTCAGGTTTAGCACTGTACAATGTAACTGAACAGTATTAGCCCTATGCAATTGTTTTTATCTTACCATTAGGAAAAGAATAGCCAAGTGACCACTAGACTCAGCTCTTTGGTCATGTTCTCCTCCATATCTTGCTTTCCCATGCCTATGTACAGATCCTGTACCAGGTTTATAAATTATATATGGGTGTGGTAGATAGCCTATGGCCATTGAAAAGCAAATAACCTTTATATATCTCTAATGTTCAATAAACCAATTAGTATATTGTTTCAGATATTAGAATAAGATTAGGAAAAGATTGAAACCAACTCCCAGCAAAGGAAATGGGCCAGTCACTCTTTCTCAACATAGATTGTTACTTCACAGGTGGTTGTTGTAGGGATATAATAAATAGGTGTCCCTTTGTAAGATGACTTGAGCAGTTGGAGAAATGGCAGGATATATAACTAACAAATCATTCTCATCATTGGCTAGTGGTGCAGTTTCCTACCATTATGAAACCTGAAGTTTATTTATTTCCTTCCTACCTTTTGACATTTTTCTTTGTTTTATTATAATCTTTTTCTTTCTCCCTAAAATGTTGAATATATCCATCTCCTGTGTATGATATTTACAAGCAGAGCTACCATATCAATGCTGAAAAAATTCAGATGGTCATTAGAAGGTAGTGAAGAATTAATAGTTACTTGATGTTTTGAAATCCCAAAGCAAAGCAGCACTTACATTTGAAAAATGTAATGTAAGTTTGTTTCCATGCTGGAGTCCTATTTTTAACAATTGCCTGAATGAGATTAATGGGTACTGAAGTTCATTGACTTATTTTTTTTCTATCATTTTATTTTTTGTGTTTGCTTTGTCATCATAATTTTGTTGTAGCAAGTCATAATTAAGCCTGTTTCTCAGATGGAAATTGAATAGATCAGAATACTAGTTTACATTAGCATTGGCTCTGACAATGAAATCATTTACATCATTTGTAAACCAATTCATCCATATAACTTTAAGTGGAAATAAGATTTAATGACGTGGAGTTCAGCTACAGCCTGATTTCTGCAGTTAAATCTATCCTTAAACAGGCCCAGGGTTTTATTTTAAATGTGCTATATTTTTATATTATCAGGATGTTAATGGTTATAGTGTGTTGTGTGTCTATGTATATATTTATATGTATGGTTCTCTGTGTTTACACAAACATACATATATTTAAAATATTTCAGTTAACTACTTTACAGTTGTGAAGCATCCCCAGTTTTGGCATTAGAATTTGCTTCTCCCTGGTGTTCCATTGATTTAATTGGAATATTGATTTTGAATGCTAAAACAAAGAAAATGAGGAAATATGTCCTAACAGGGAGATCTATTAGGCTACAGAAGAGCTTCTGACATATGACTTGAATTTTTTAATAGCCTTTCTTAATGCCTAGGGAACTAACATTATAATGATGCTGGCGTTCAATTTCTGAAACTTTTCACAGTGTTTCTGACAGTTGAAAATTTAAAGCAAGCCTAACATGGCTCATAAAGAAGAGAAAGAAATCAGAAACATGAATGTTACATTTGTGACTTATAGTTAAGATTGTTTTTAATCATGTTGACTCTTTTAGTTCAGAAGAAATTGTCCTTTGGGTAAAAACCCAAAGGATATTTTAAGGGATTTTTAAAAAGAAAACTTTTGAAGTATAAAAGATGTCCTGTTATAAAAAAAATAATTCTTCATTGAAAAGGAAGTCACACTATTGCCATCACATGAACAATATTTGTCAGATCAGTCTTACTAATTCTGCAAAGAACTCTTAAGATTGCAGTACAGTTGGACTCCATCAAGCAAACCTTAATTGGTAAACATCGATATGATATATAAGCTATTCTGAACATAAATACCTTACTTTTAGAGTCTCTGTAGTTGTTTTAATATTTGTGGGTTAAGAGATAATCAGAGTTGGAAGAGACCTGGTAGGTCATCTAGTCCAACCCCCTGCCACCCAAGCAGGAGACCCTACACCATTTCTGACAAATGGTAGTCCAATCTCCTCTTGAAAGTCTCAAGTGATGGCACTCCCACAACTTCCGAGGGCAAGCTGTTCCATTGGTTGATTGTTCTCACTGTCACTGTCTCTGTAGGCAAAGCATTCTTCATAAATCACCTTCTTGGTTAAAAATAAATAAAATGAGATTGGATTCCCAATGAATAGATGTAAAGATGCTGGAGCTCCAGCCAGAGTTGTTAATTGTAGTCCCTCAGAGTTTTAGATGTGGTCCCAAAAATCATGAAACATTTTTATCAAATTTTAAATGTAGAAAGGGATTTCACGAAATACCTAAATGGAAAATAATCACATTAACTATGAATATGGTAAATGAAAAATGTAAATGGCATCCATTTTTTTGTACTGCTTGGTCCTGTTTGTTTTTTGGAAAGAAACACCCCATCCCACCCCATTTACCTGTAATCTCAAGTCACTCAGAACCAAAGCATATACCTGCCTTTATTTCTTTTCTGTCTCAGTCAGTTGCACAGCACCCAATTAAGAAAACATTGTAAAATAATTATCAGTGAATGCCATTTTAAAAGCAAAGCAGTTAGCAGCTTCCTTTAAAATAATTGCATTCACAGGTGAAGACCATTGATTTCAAGGATGCTTCATCAGGAAGTGAATGCAGGTAGTCCTTAATTTATGACCACAATTTCTGTTGCTCAGCAAGATAGTTGTTAAGTGAGTTTTGCCCTACTTTACCTTTCTTGCCTTTGCTGTTAAGTGAATCATTGAAGTAACTTTGTTATCAACTGAAAGTGACTTTAACTTACTTGTCAGAAGGTCACAAAAGGTGATCATATTACTCTGGTTATAAGTCACTTTTTTTCAGTGCCGTTGTAACTTCAAATGGTCACTAAACAAATAGTTATAAGTTGAGGGCTATCTGCAATAATAAATTAAGTGGGGGGAAAATCATATCTGCATAACATCATATTATTAGAATGACAGGAAGCCGCCTGACATGCATACGCACATTTCAGAAGCACATAATAACATCAGCTTATGGTGAGAGTTCTCCCAATGCTTGCCAGGAAGGAAAAGTAGACAAATATTTGAAATTTTTCATTTTGGAAGTATAAATATAGAATATAAAAATAGATTTCCCACAAAGTCCAAATTGTTTCTTTCCAACTGCACAGAATCCCTGGCTGATAATTAAACATCCTTCATATTAACCAAGATATACATTGTTTGGTCATAGCCTAGGCAGATATAAACTTTGCACATGCTGCTATTTGGATAAATGCCTAGCTAAATCAGTGGGTGACATTCTTCTACACTTTTCGAATCCTTGCTTTAATAATAACAACAACAATCAGAACAAAAGGTGATTATTTGGGAGGAATGAAAATGTAAAATAATTTTTGTAGAAAAAGCTAAGCAAAGAACTATTGTCTAGATATTTTATTCAGCTATTTGTCTAGAAAAATATGTTCCTGTTAACTGCAAATCACACTGGCTAAATCTATATCAGTACAGTTACATCATTTTAATTGATAGTCAATTCAAATGAAGAAACATAAAACACTGCAAAATCTGTAAAAAAAAAAAGCATTATAAGATTTTTTGCAATAACCTCAAAGGATGTCGAACTCCATGACAGTCTTATGCCATCATTATATGTCTTTGTGTCATATATAACTGTGCTATAATTGTAAAGCGCCCAGAACCATTTTAAGAATCTAATTTTGTCCTTCATTAGGAATCCCAGCAACTTGCAGTCCTTGACTAATGTAGGAAGCTAAGGAAAGAAGGCGCTGGTTTGCATCCATCTGAGAATTTCAGAGTTGTTGACTGGAAGAGCAAAAAACACAAACAAAAAAATAAGTTCTAGAATGAAGCATCTGATAAACATTTCATTAATGTTTGTTTTAACCCTTCAATATTCTCCACATCGCCCAAACATTTCTGCCATCCTGAAGCTGCCCAGCCTGGAACTACTTCAGCCAATACTGACTGAAAATACAAAGAGGAAAAATTCTCTGGCAGTAACCAGACACAGACTATTTGAAAACCACCCAAATAGCAGAAGAGAATTTGGGTCCATGTTGTCATGGACGTCTGTAAAGAAAAATCTGCATTTCTGTTTTTGTAACATTTTCATAGCATTGAAAGTGAAATGCAGAGTAGGGGAGCTGAGATTAAAAATCACGAGGTGGGAAAAGATTTTTGGGTGGAAGATAAAGGTTTTGCAAAAATGCTCACAGCACATGAGAGAAGGGAAGGTGCACATGATTAGTGGGAGAGAGCCAAGCAATGATAGTAAACTGGTGGGAGAAATTGACATGCGGTGCAGGTGGAAAATAGCAAGACTGACCGTGAGTTGTGGATGAGAGGAGAAGAATCTTAATGTTTGCAATTGAGTGGGAAATTTTACATATGGTAAATCAGTCCATGGGTGGCTGTTTCTGATATGCTCAGCTTGACACTTGTAAATTAGCAACAGTTACTTTGTTAGAAAGCATATAATAAAGCATAAGCTCTTCTATTTAAGGTCACACACTGATAATTCCTACCATCTGATAAAAGCATGGAAGGCAAAGCATGTAACATCCTCCAAACAATGGGCGGGGATAAAACATTATAGATAATAAATGCAACTCAGCCCAATGCATCTTGTTAAGTATCTAGCATTCTCAAATAGAATCCTTTTTAATTGAGTTGCAATACTCTGGATGTTCTACTAGACATAGCAAATAATTCTCTGCTACCATCTAATGGACTTCCAGATGTTTCAGATATGGAATCTTCTTTATTCTGATACCCTCAATATCTACCCAAATGTAATTGAGTCTGAAAACTCAGAGTTATATCTAGGTACCTCCCCTCAAATTGAATACCACTGAGTCATTCATATATGGAGACTGAGTAGTTCTAGTACAGATATGATGCCAGAAGCCTTGGTAGTGGAATATGGATTGGCAGGTTCAAGTTCAGTTTTGGCTGTGGAATTCTCAGACTCCAAACTAATGACTCCCTCAATGTTCTTTTCTTCTTTTTCTTTCTCAAACTCCCTGCTGAGGCACATACATAGACCACATAGGCTTTATAATCTAGGAACCCATGCAGGGCTAGGAAGTGGTGCATAGTGTTAGTTGGAGGTAGATGGGATGTATTATTCGATACATTCACACACTTTTGGTGAAAATACAGGAATTCAGTCAATTATGCAGTAATAAGGTGCTCAAGGCAACATAAACCATACAGAGAGTCTCTGTCCATCTCCAAAAATCATATTAATTACAGTTGATTAAGCATTAAGTGCACATGCACATAGTCATACTACCTTGCTCACAACAAACTATCAGGTAATAGTGTTGGGGAAGACAGGAGTGCCATATAAATCATAACTTCATGCATGAATTGGGGGTACGTTGACAGAAACCTGTAGAGCTTGTCCTTATCTTTTGCCAATGGTTTCCATCACACATTCCTTTTTGAGTTACATTTTGGCAACCATTAGGTGACCTGCTATATGGCACTTCTTATCTATAATAGCTAATATCCAGACCAGTGGTGAGATTCAAATTTTTCTATTACCGGAACTGTGAGCGTGGCTTGGTGGGTGTGGCAAGGGAAGGATACTGTGAAATCTCTAGTCAGAGATAGCATTTGTCGGTTCTCCAAACTACTCAAAATTTCCACTGCCAGTTCTCCAGAACTGGTCAGAACCTTTGATCCAGACCTGCTCTGGTGGCTTCCTTAATTTTCATACTGTTTGGCATGCCTATTTGTTTCCTTGGGTTCAAATTCTGTTCATATGTATCTCCCGATATAAAAATTGCCAGGATAGGGTGTTACAAGTTGCCATTGCATAGGAATGTCACTGTCCTATTTCCTTCAGCTCCTACCCTGGGTAGCTGTTATAGATGAGGTTGGCATCAGGTTTCCTACCTAGTTAGACTTGATTTTGTTTTTCCAATGTAGCAAACAAGTGTTAAGAGGGAATATTAATTGCCAAAGGAATAAAAGCCATATTCATATGCATGGAATGGATTATGCTGTATTTCTAACTAATTCTATAAAAGTGTACAAATGAATAGTGTGTGCTGCTGAAATAATTACACGTGCCACAATAGGAATTTTTTGCTTGTTACATTTAATCATTATTTTCCTAGCCTTCCTTTAAACATGCTGATACAGGCATACTTTTGACAAATTATAAAGAGATTACCATTATTTTGATTGGTGGGGGGAAAGCATTGTTAATGTATAATAAAACAAAGTTGAAAGATTTGCTAGGAAATGATAATGTGTCACAAAAAGGAATATTTATTCTCTGGCTAGCACTGGCAAATGTAAGTTTAGCTTGATTCAAATTGCAGTGCAATAGAATATGAGTGAGTGATCAAAATAGGAAAATCTCCCTCTCTCTTCTCCCCCTCTCAAAGTACATGAGTAAAGATATCACAAGAAAGCATTACAAACCAGATATAAAGAGATGCATTTGTTAAGTAACAACATGCAATCCATGTATCTCTGAACACTTTATTTCTGCATCTCATTGTCTATTCTAGAGGAATTGTATTTTATGCTGACTTTACTGGAGGGTTATATTGCATTACTGTCATATTGCATTACTGTTTTCAGTCCATATGTTATCTGTGTGAAGGTACTTTGCTACAATTATGCAGTGAGTGAATTTTTACCTTGAAAAAAGCATCTTTAGGAAAAAAAATAATGTGTTTTTTTTCAGATAAGTGGGGAGGGGAATCCTGTAGAAGTAAGTAATAAAAAAATGTTGGAAGAGGAAATTTATTTGTTTCATTCAAAATATTACTAATTATCCCCAATATAGAACTTAGAATACTTGCATTGACAAAAATTCTTTACACAAGTACCTGCCTGAGTACAGTTTGAGCTGGATAAAGTGACAAGTAAGATCAATGGTTACAAAGAAGCAAGATGGGATAGATGCTTATCTCACTACTATTTAATCTATACATTATAAACATTACAATAGTTTACCAGGATTAATGAAGGATCATATAAACTTACGGTGCTCAACACATATTACAAACTTTTGCTACATGCTGAAAATTTTTGGCAATTTGCAAATTGGATTGTGTAAATTGGCTTGGCTGCCACTGTCATAATAATTCTTTGATTATTAATAAATTAAAGTCAAAGGTTGTGTGGTCTTCACAAAAAGAGTTTCCACAGAGTTAATGGTGAGTCAATAGGGCAAATTAATACCTTTCCTTATTTAGGAGTATTTCTTTTCTTATTTATCTTGGTCTTTTCCAAGATCTTGGCTCCCTAATCATTAAAGGAGCTTGTTCAGAATGAGGCTGTGAATTATTAGTAAATTAAAATTAATAAATCATTATTAACTAGATAAGCCCATTTATTAAAGTGTATAAGTCAAAGATATTCCAATATACATCATACTTTTAAATATGGAGTTTAAAGCGTGTCCTATTATTAGAGCAAACACAACCACAGCATTTGAGGAGTATTTTGAGTAGGAAGAAAAAGGACATCACCCATTCTAAAGCCAAACAAAGCTTATCTTGATAAATAAACCCAGCTTGGGTAAAGCTTAAAAGCTTTATAATATTTCAGCAAGTTATTTATCATTGTGTTTAATTGGTCCGTGCTTGCATTAAACATTATAAGACAGCAAATGCAGCACCCTTAGGAGAACTCTGGGGTTGAATGGGAATTTGACCCAGATAACACAAACCAAGCTTTTATTTAGAAGAAAATAATGCTGTTATTTGGAAAGGAAGAGAAGAAAGTCTGGAGGATAAAACGGGAATTTCCATTCAGAGGCCCAGCTAGTGGGATTTCTTACACCCGATAGGATAATATATGAAATTGAAACAGTTTCTTTTATTAGCTGTATTTGAGTTCTGAACACTAGTGTGTGCCCATTGATAATATCATCAAGACCCTAAGAAGCTATAACATGTATCATTTTTCCTACCCCAAAGAATTGTTTTAATAAACAGCACTTCTTGCCAAAGTCTTTGCCCTCTAATTCCAAAGAGCTCAAACATGAGAAAGCTATTAAATCACCTTTGATTTATCATATAGTGTCCCTATGCTCATACACATGGAGTACAAATCCAAAGCAGATCTCTCTCTCTAATCCTCCTAATTTTAAAAATGTTTGCTCTAAGAAACAAAAGTAATTGTGATTTGCAAGGTTAGCTATCTAATCGGCTTGCTTCTGTGATGACTGTCGCTCTTCATTTTGATTTTTCTCAACACTAAGTGATTTGCTAACACACTTAATCCAGACCCACTGAGTTTTTCATTTATTTAACTAAGTCTCCAATGTGATATAGCGTCTGTCTTCATTTCACACTATTTGCATTTGGCTGATGTAACATTTGGGGAAAGTCTTAAGTGGGGATTCGTTATAATTCATTACAAGTGTTTGTTCCTTTTCCAACCCATCACTTCTTGTAATCTAGGTAGAGAACAACTTTTCACTGGAATTGCTAAATAGATTTAACACATAATGTGTCTGCGGAAAAACAGTATATTTGAGATAGATTAAGAAAACTTTAATGTGTTCTCTTTTGGGGGTACTGTTAAAAAATCAATGACTATTAAATACAAGTTATCAAAGAAAAAGTGAATAACAGGATTTATAATCAGGAAAAAGTTGGTAGGAATTTGTAAAAGACATTAAAAAAACTCTAGTAAAACTTTTAACTTCTGATGAAATTAAAGACACTTTCAGGGAGAAAACAAAAACAGAATAGGGGCACTTGAAGTTGAACTGCCTTTTGTGGACTATCATAACTTGGCAGTTTTATGGCTTTCAAGTATTTGGATATATTTGTCCACTCAAGCCCTATTAAAATAACCAAGGAAGCCGTGTAATGACAAACTAATCTAACCCTGTGCTATATACCACAGGAATATATGTGCAGCCTAGTATCTCACAAAGACTTGGGGCTTCAGGTTATGATGACTTTCAGCATGGAAAAGGATAATGGGAATTATGGTCCACACAGTCTGGAAGCTGTCAAATTGCCTCACTTGGGACTATACTGATTGGCTGTGGTTCTCTGGGTTTTCTGGAGACCATTAAGCTGTAGAACTGCTTTAGGAATAGCTTATTTGTTTGGCTCTATTTTTAATTTTGTTTTAGTAATTTAATTAAATCTGTATGACACATCTTTAATTTCTATGCTTGTGGGATTATACTACTAAGGGGTACTTACACTTGAATTGCTGCTGTTGAATTTCTGATGATCATGTTCTCTGGAACCTTGTTGCCACATTCTTGTTGCATGTTACCTGGCAGATTCAAGATGTAAAAGGTTTTCAGAGAACGGGGATTATTACTTTCCCTAGCAGCTTTATGTGTGGCAAGCACTGAGATTTTGGCATTCTGAAGTAGCATAGAAAAGACTTAATACATTTCTGCATTGAGTTAATAATGTCCTGGAAACTGTCAAAAACAGACTGTGTTATATTAGCTAAATTCATGGCCTATTTCTGCTCTAAATTCTGAATGAACTTAGAAATTTGATATATGCATATCTAATTTATGTGATAATTTAGGGCAAAATATTATCTTTTTCATTCCAGAACATGTTGAATAATAGTGTTAACTTTCCATGAAAAGACAAAGAGATGATTGTTGTAAAGAAGTGAGGAGATGCAACAAGAACCCATATAATAGCCAACCACTTTACTGCAATGACCTGGATAACTAAGGGTAATAAAACAGAAACAACAGCCACCCACAACAATAACAAAACAATAACAGTAGCAAACAATAAACAGTATGGCAGAAGTTTGCCATATGAACATACCGATAGTAAACTACTATATGAATCGAACCATCCTTAGGAATACTTCTTTAAATGGACAGTCTGAATAACACATTCCCATAATTAAAATTATATTGTTGGATCTTTTTGTACTTAGCAAAATGTGATGTTCCTTTTGCTGGACATGTAGCAATCAACTTCTCTTATCTGTAAGTTATCCAGTATAAAACGGGGTGGAAAAGGGTACACAGCAATAATAGCTTTGATAATAAATTTACAAAGGTATATGTACTGTTTGTGTGGATGCACACATCTATACATATACACAATAAAGGTTAACAGCTTTATTCAACATGTTCTAGAAACTTAATGAAAAGGCATTATTTTGTTCTAAATTATCACATAAGTTAGATACGCATGTATCAAATTTCTAAGTTCATTCTGAATCTACAGCAGAAATAGGCCATGAATGTGGAAACTGTTTCACATCAAATTAGTGAGCAGTTTTCATTGAGCAGTGAAAGATGAAAACAGAATCCTGTTTTAACAAGTTGGATGTGAGAAATCCAAGAATTAAACATGCTCCAGATAATTTGCAGACACTGAAGGGTCATCAGTGTTTTCATCATGGAAGACACCACAGATGACACCATACCCTGGACTACACTGATTGGCTGTGGTTCTCTGGCTTTTCTGAAGACATTACATAACCTAGTTTCAGTCTCCATAAATAGATCGAGTTTCTTAACAGTGATTCATTTCTTTGCTAGGATCTTGGACACACAATTTCTCAGAAGTGATACTGGAGTTCATTCCTCCATTAGCTGGACAATATATATTTCTTTATGAGTCACTTGCCATGAGAATAAAATTGGCATTCATTGGATCTCCAAAGACCTTTTAATTAAAATGCTACAGCATTAACATGTTTTCCCCATACAGACATGATCAAGAAATAATTCTTTAGTAGTGTTGGATACATTCTTTAAATGAGATTTACCTTAGAGGCAAGGGTCCTTATTAGGATTCATAGACATGATTTTATTGTCTCAGGAGAAATACTGGTGAAAGCACAATTGCAGAACTGAAAATCAGGATTTTAATAAAAATTCCTTGTAAAACATGGCACTCGCATAGCGCTTATGACTGCACTATTTATTAATCTGCTAAGGAGCTCATGCTTTTTATGATTAGGAGGAAGTGGGTCAGAAAGTATTTGCATATATTGTATCAAGATTTGCAGTCATAAGGTTGGCAAATTGCATGTATTTCAACATTCTGGGTGGCCTTCTTTAATGATGGTAGTAGCCAGCTTCATTATCAGTGAAAGTAAAAAGAAGTTCAGTGAAAGATGCAATCTCTGGCAGAGAAACAACACAGATGGATTAACAGGTGGTGTCAGCCTAGCAGGAAGAGAAATGGATGGAATACTGATAGTGGGAAGAGAGAGCTAGATTCAATACTAGTCAGTGAATTCCTATGCACAGAACATATTTTTGGAAGGCAGAGCTAGTGAGCCATCTGGGACATTTGTTGTTGATCCAGGATAACTGCCAACACCTGGGACTAATGTATAGCAAGCAAAAGATGAAACAAGATGTTTAGGAGTATCAAAGATATTGATGGCTGTTCAAACTGCACACCAGAATGACACAGATATATCAGTTGAGGTAAATCTCAGGTGAAAGCTGACAGGGCAGTTGTAAGACATTCAGCAATGACAAGGACAGAATGCTACCACGATTCACTTTCTCTTGAGACAGTGAGTTGGAAAGAAAGCACAGTATTCCTTTTTATCCAAAGCCTTTACTCAATACTTTTCAGAAAATGAGGTGCATTATTAGAATAGAATAGAATAGAATAGAATAGAATAGAATAGAATAGAACAGAATACTTCATTGTCACTTTGAATGTACAATAATCAGCATACATGAAAATGAAATTTTATTGCATACAGCTCTTAAAGGTTTACCACCTTCAATATGTACTACATAAAGATGACAGAATAAATACAAAATTATGCACACACTCACACATATTATAGGGCACAGAGAAGCAACATAGTCTAGTTTGGATGTATAAATATACAAGGAGAGAAAAATGAATCTTGCGAGTTTACCAGGGGAATGGCATAGGGAACAAAGCTGTTACAGAATCTGCTAGAAATATTTTGAAACCTCCTCCCAGAGGGTAGCAACAGAAACAGACTATAAAATGGCTGTGTGGGGTCTCTAACAATGCTTTGAGCTTTGAGCACAGTGCTTATAAGCAGTATCCTGAATAACTGGAAGCGAGCTTCCTATAAACTTCTCAGCTGTCCTTACCACTCTGTACGGAGGCACTGCTGCCATCAAACCAAATAGGGATGCAATTTGTTAAAATGTTCTCAATTGTGCTTCTGAAAAAAGTGGCCAGGACAGAAGGAGAAAGATGTGCTCTCCTCATCTGATGCAGGAAATTCAGACAGTGGTTTGCATGCTTCATTAAGGAACATGTGTGGAGAGACAAGTTCAGATTGTTAGTTATCTGCACCCCCAGATACTTAATATTGTTGACCAGCTCTACAGCTTCATCCTTGATACTGAGTGGAGTATGACTATGCTGTCTGTTTCTAAAAGCTACAATGATCTCCTTTGTTTTATCAACATTTAGAATCAGTTTACTTTTATTGCACCAGACCACCAGAGCCTTCACCTCTTCCTATAAGCAAGATAAGACCCACCACTGCCGTGTCATCTGCATGCTTCACAATATGATCCATAGCAGATTTGGCATAGCAGTCGTGGGTCATCAAGATGAACAGTAGCTGACTCAAGACACAGCCCTGTGGGGAACCTGTACTCAAAGAGATGGACTTGGAAACTTTTCTACCAACTTGCATAAACTGGAGCCTATCAATAAGGAAATAAAGTATCCAATTACATAAATGGTATTAAAACCTAATAGGCTCAGTTTGTTGACTAAATGCTGCGGAATGATTGTGTTGAATGATGAAGTAAAATAAACAAACAGCATTCCCACATGAGTATTCTTCTCCCCAGGAGTGCCAAGCTAAGATGAAGCACACAGGAAAGTACATCATCTATAGAGCATTTCTTCTGATTGGCAAACTCTAATGAGTCAAATGTAGGGGGAAGGGATGAAACCATATAGTCCTTTACCAATCTCTCAAAACATTTCATTATAATGGAAGTGAGCGCAACTATTGACAAAAATGTCATGGCAGAAAAATGGAAAAAAATTAATCTCTCCCCAATGTTTCTTTGATGGACCTGAAAATCACATCTCACAAATTGTCCTGAGAAGTGAGATAGACCAGAGAAATTGAAAGAAAAAAGTTTTTAGAAAGGAAGAAGTCAGTTACTGTTGCTCAAACAGTTTGTTCAAAGATTTCCAGAATAGTTATTAGAAACTGAATATTACAGCCCAAATCTGCTTTATGCTCCAATGGCATAAATATCCATATTTATGCCAATGCAGCATTTACATAACTGGAAATCTGGGATGCAACAGACCAGTCACTTGGCTACCATTTGATATTTATAGATGTGTCCTCTCAATTTTCTGCTTGTTTGCCTCATGTAATGGTGTTGTAATCCATGTGTATGTGGTAGATGACTTCTATTTTGCCTTTTTGGCCACTGGGTTTTTGGGCTTGCTTAGGATGATCGTATTGGTTTATAGTTTTTCCATGAGGCCTAGTACTGTAGTAACCTGCTGCTAGCTTTAGAAGTGTTATTACTGTATGATAGAGTTATCCTTTCTATGGACTGTGCAAATGATCTCACATTATTGGCAGACACAATGATGCAATGTCTGGAAATAACAATACACCTACAGATGCAACCCAAAATATGTATTTGTTATGTGGACAGCACATTCATTATGAAAAACTGTTTTAAGTAAAGAACACCCATCAAAAATGCCTTCTCTGGAATGACATTTAAAAAATAGATACTATAATATCCAACATAAGTGTTGAATTTAAGCTTTATTTATATCTTTTGTAAAAGAAGTTGGAACTCATTTTCTTTTTATACTTGTTTCCTACATATTTTATTTGCTGCACTTCAAACTTTTATTTTTCTCTTCATTCTTTCTGTCTAGCTGTCCCTCTTTCTGACTATTTATATTGGTTAGTTTTATCTTTTTTTTCTATACAGAACTTTGTATGTTATGTTAAAAAAAAACCCAATGGAATCAGATCCATCAGATTAATTTTCATATTTCAGAGAAAGCAATGGCAAGTTACACACCCAAATGTATCCCCAAATAATCTACACCAATCAAATACACAGCAACATTCCAACAATATTCAAAAGAAACTATATAAGCATTCATCAAATGAGGAACACTGTTTTGCAATTATCCATAATTCCAGAAGGCAGAGTTTACTTACATAGCACATTGCCATTATAATGGATATTCATGCAATATCATCAAATTTGTTTATCCATGCAACCAACAATTAAAAAGCTGTGAAACCCAGAGAGGCAGAACATTGAGAAACATATCCATGAACACATCAACTGACATTCAAGAGACACTATGAAAATTCTTTAATTCTAACACACACTTACAGGTTTGATTACAGTTTTACCTTAGACTAAGCCAGATCCCAAAATGCAGAAGTATAGTTTGTATTAGCTTCTACTTTCACTTTCAAAGTTTTTAATAAAATTATACACATATAAAAAAAGATAATTCTAGAAGCATGGTATTCTGAATAATCCATCTTTTGAGAGACGCATTGAGATAAGCTCTATTACAAACCATACATTAAAAGAAGGAACTCCGAGGTCAAGAAAAAAGACAAACAGACCTAAACATTCTTCTTTATACACCTATTAACCAGTACCTAGATAAGCAACAACCACCACCAGGTAAAAAGAACAAACCAGATTTCAATTATTCATCTTATATAAAACCATATCCCCCCAAAAAGTAATCAAGGAAGAAACAATAAGAGCCTGGTATGATAAACTCCCATAAATAATCCTCCAACAAACCTTACTCTCCTGTAGCATTGATGCTGTAATCTGGTCTGGTAATAAAATGTCTTCAGAAAAAGCAAAACTCATTAAAAACACTGAACACCCAACAGTCCTGAGGATTTGTGAAGGATATGCCCAAGTGAAGCAAAATGCTAAAGGCTGACAGAGGAAGATAAAGGAGATTTTTTTTAAAATGAATGTCTTCAAGTTAAGGTACTGTTGGAGAAATTTTCTTCTTAGTTAAACCATCCCACCATATTATCAAAAGAGAATTTTCATGGAGGGAGCAATAAAACAGAATATTAATTCATGTTCTTAGTTGTGAACATCTTAGAAGCTGAGCTACACAATGCATTTTTTGTATATTTTTTGCAATCTCTTAAATATTGGCTAGACAAACAACTCGGTAGACTCATTAATAACATCACATACTGCATATCCTTTTCTTTTTGTTCAATATGCACAACTGGGAAGACATAAAGGAAAAGAAGAATGAAGTTGAAACCATGGGGTTTTCTGAAGCTTATCTGCCAATTCATACACATGGTAAAAGCAAAACTTAAATGTTTCTGCCTATCAGAGATGGTATTCAGCAGGTTCTGACCAGTTCTGGAGAACCAGTAGCAGAAATTTTGAGTAGTTCAGAAAACTGGCAAATATCACCTCTGACTGGAGATTTTACAGTATCCTTCCCCTGCCACGCCCACCAAGTCTCACCCACAAAACTGGTAGTAAAAAAAATTGAATCCCACCACTGCTGCCTGTAGTATATTTCACAATATACTATATTCACAATACACTAAAGTAATTTATATTACTTGGACATTTATTTTTTTAAAGGACAACTTTTTGCTTAAGTGCAATATTTACACATCTACCAATAGTAAGCCCTAATATAAACAGTGAAAGGCATTATGCTGAATGTTACAGTATAAAAATGAAGAGAGGGAGAATAGGTGAGATCAGGGCCGGTGGTGGAATTCCTCAGGCTTATGGTTCTGGGGATTTCAACCTGCCATCTTGGGGGAGGGGGTGGAGGTAGCCTGACATTTCATGGAAAGCATGATTTACAAGGCCCTGTCCCAGATTATCAAGAGCCCAAAGAGCGGTCACACTCCTGATTTGGTGTTCTTGTCGGAACAGTGTCTATGTGAATTGTTGGACCTGTCTTTGGTCCCCTTGTCATGGTCAGATCACAATCTAATGGCAATGAGTTTTTCAAAAGCTGCAAACACACCCCTGCAGGGAGGCAAAACCTATTAGATTGGTCTACCTTCATCAACTAATGGACCCAGATGGGTTCCTGAAGGAGCTGGGTGTTATAACTGCAGATCTATTATGCAGTCCAGCCAAGCTCTGAGTCACTGTTTGGAATAGAAAGGTGACTGAGGCTCCGGATAGGATTGCACCCTTGCGACCTCTTCTCACCCATAGACCTCTCTGTGGTCTGTGGTATACAGAGGAACTGAGTGGGATGAAATGCATGAGGAGACATCTAGAGCACCACTGGCAGAAGACAGGTGATGAACTAGATCGAATACAGGTAAGAGCTGCTACTAAGACCTACCTTGTGGCAATTCGTCTGGCAAAGTGTAAATACTTCTCCACACTAATTGCATCTGCAGATAATCTCCCAGTGACCCCCTTTAAGGTGAGCTGGTTCCTCTTAGGGAAGGAGGAGACTGAGGTCTACCTGAAGGGGTGCACTGAGGAATTTGCGGATTTTTTGGAAGACAAAATCGCTCGACTTTGTTCCCAGTTAGATGCTGGTCTGGTTGCTGCTCTGGTGGAAGCTCCTGAGGCAGGTTCTTGCCCTGTTATCTGGGAAAGGTTTGAACCTGTTGCTCCTGAGGAAGTGGACAGGATCCTAGAGAGTATGTGTGGAAGCACCTGTGTCTTAGACCCATGTCACTCCTGGCTTGTGAAAGCTTCCCAGGAGGTGACAGGCGGGTAGACTCTGGTGGTGATTAATGCTTCTCTACAGGAGGGGATGGTGCCCCAGCACTTTAAGGAGGCTGTGGTCCATCCTCTTCTTAAGAAGCCATTGCTGGACTCCACCCAGTTGGATAATTTCTAATCTCTAATCTTTCCTTTTTGGGGAAGGTTGTTGATAAGGTGGTCACGCAGCAGCTCCAGAGTTGTCTGGATAAAATGGATTAACTCAACCCCTACCAGTCAGGATTCAGGCCTGGATTTGGTTGCACCTTTGGATGGTTTCTGGTGGGAGTGGGATGGGGTAGTGCATCCATCCTTGTTCTACTTGATCACTCGGCGGCTTTCAATACCATTGACTTGGGATTCTCCTGGGGCGGCTTTGGGGGATGGGAGTGGGAGGACTTGTGCTGTCTTGGTTCACTTCCTTCCTCAGTGGCCACTCTCAGTCAGTGCTGATAGGAGGGGAGAGATCCAGCCCTTGCCCACTGCTTTATGGGCTTCCGCAGGGCTTGGTACCTCTCTGCTCCTGTTCAACATTTATATGAAGCCACTGGGTGAGATCATCCATCACCAATATGCTGATGATATTCAGCTGTATGTCTCAGCCTGTGGTGAGTTAAGTGTTGCTGTGTCCTCTCTCTTGCAGTACTTGGAGGCTGTTAGGGGCTGGATGGGGAGCAATGAGTTGAAACTAAACCCTTGCAAGACTAAGTAGCTCTGGGTTTGGGGTTTGTTGGTTTAGGGAGAATTGCCACTTTTGGTCTTGGATGGGGTGGCACTACCCCAAACAGACCCTGTGTGTAATCTAGGGGTTTTCCTGGACTCACAACTTCTGCTCAAAGAGCAGGTGGCAGTCATGGCCGGGAGGGCCTTTTCACAACTGCAGATTGTGCACCAGTTATGCCCTTTCTGGACCAATGATCTCTTCTCACAGTCACTCATGCCCTGGTCACTTCCTGTCTTGATTATTGCAACATGCTGTACATGGGGCTGCCCTTGAACAGCTTCCGGAAGCTCCAAAATGCATGGTTTTGTGCAGACCCCAGTGTGTACCTGTGTCATCTCTCCTGCAGGAGCTGCATTGGTTACTGATTTGCTTCTGGGTGCAAGTCAAGGTGCTGGTTGTCACCTTTAAAGCCCTTCATGGCTTGGGACCAGGTTATCTGAGGGAACATCTCTTGCTGGTCACATCTACCCGACCCTTAGAATGGGGAGGCAGGGAATGTTGTGGGTCTCATCCCTGAGGGAGATACACCTGGTGGGACCCAGAAGAAGGACTTTCTCCATGGTGGCTCCCTCCCTCTGAAATATCATTCCCCCAGAGATTAGAATGGTGCCCACTCTAGTACTCTTTCAAAAGGCACTGAAGACTTGGTTTTGCCATCGGGCCTGGGAAACCTGGAGTGGGATGGAGCCCATCAAATGGCTAGTGTGATCTGCTATCATCAGGACGGGGTGGGTGGGAGTTGGGGGGTGATTTTTTTTATTTTTTTCATTTTGTTCAATTGTACTTTATTAATTTATTTGATTCTTTTTGTTAGTTTTTATTGTTTTTTTATTTTTATTTTTAAAATATGGTTTTACATTGTGTAAGCAGCCTTGAGTCACCATGGGCAAATAGATGGCAATATAAATTAAATAAAAAAAAGAAAAAAAGAAATAACTTTCAAAAGCAATGTCCATAGCAAAGGAATTCAGAGTTTACTGGCTAATGAGGTGGCAATTTTCCACACATTTTATGTTGCGATTGCATTTTCCTTTAATGAAATATTATAGATCTGCTAGGAAAAAAACTTGAATAGAATCATGGAGAGAAATTATGCATACTACAATATAATATGAAGAATTTCTTGCCTATCTATTGAGGTGGACAGCAGGCTGATGACAACCCTTTTTTTAGAGGTGACACAGGAAATTCAAAAAGTCAAGATAACAGCTACAGACCATTTAAAGTGGGTGTGGTCACATGGAACTGGCCTCCATTTTGACTTTATTTCACCCACTCATTCAGTTCATTCATTTTGTTTCTAAATATATTTGGAAATTTCTAAATGAATAAAGGGTACTGTATTTCCCATTAAAAACTCATATTTCTGAAGAAGATGGTAGAGTAGTCTTTTCTTGTTTCCCAAATATGCTTCTCTACCAGTGTTTTCTTACTTTGCAGGATTTTCTAAAAGCTGCCAGATAGCCCATTTCTTTCACAGATCTAAAAATGTTATTTACACTTGATACATTAATAATAACTTGGCACTAATGGATTAATAGATGGCATGTTTATAATATTCACAATAGCAACAGCTATTTTAGATTTTCAACTGCTGTCTCCTTTACAAAACCCAAGTGTGCTACATTAAACAATAGCCATTTCAGGATTTCTTGAATACAAGAAAAAATGATTCAACACAGAGTTTTCCATCTACATAATAACCTATTCTGTTTCCTATGTGATTTCAGTGATTACTTTACTTACTCCATGACAAAAACTTGTAATGTTTCCCATTGTCCACTCAAACCTTCAAGTATAATTGCGAGGAATATCTTCTCTATCAATAATCACATTATTGCAGCATTTCACAATGAGAAAAGAAAACCCATTTCAAAATAAAAGGAGTAGATGAATAGTTTGAGAATAGTTTGATATTGTTGACATGGAAGTGATGACATTTAAACAGAAATTTTATCACTTACGTGACTATTTTATTTAACTGATGAAGTTTTAGGTATCTATTAGATAAAGTATATCTATCAGAGTTCCAGGGAAAATCCATTCCTATCAGTAACTCCGAGACACACAGCATCTCAAAGTACTTTTATTAGAACAGCACCTGGCACCTTCCGGGGAATTCCGGAACTAAAGCTTCCCGGCTTGCCCTCAAAATCCCAATCTACAAACCATCCCCTTTTCCCTCAACACCACCTCACATGAACCAATCCCAAAGTAGGTTCTAATTCTTTCTATGCCACACTCTGTAACTTTGAACTATCAAAATAATATATTTTGTCTACTAAGAGCTACTCAATTAACATCACCCCCTCCCACTTTCTCCAACTATATGGAAGCGATGAATTCCATAGTTGACAATATCATCTCAGAAACAATAAGTATTGTTTACAACTTATATATCTGACTTTATTCTTGCCATTCTTTGAAAATGTACTGAGGAACATTTAGGGAAGGAGTTATTTAAAAGGAAAAAATCCAAAATACCATTTTCTGATAATGATAGATTAATCAGCTATTGAGCTCTGCAGGACTATTTCTGGGTACAACTTAAAGAAAGTTAAAGCTTTAAAGAAAGTTAAAATACTTTTAAGTTCTTTTGAATTGAGTTGAAAATCTGAAATTCTATTTTATGTAAGGACATTCATCAATCATATACAAACTTTGCTGGAAACAATATGCTGTGAACTCAGTGAAATTTTGGAGTAGACTAGACAACATGCAGCCCATTGGATCATCCTTTCATAAATATTTCCTTACCTAAAAAGAGAAACAGAATGACCAACAGTGGATTGCTAGTGTTTTGGTTTTAAAATGAAAGAAGAAAATATTTTATTGAAGAACACACACACACACACACACACACACACACGTGTGTGTGTGTGTGTGTGTGTAGGAAGACAAATATAAATGGTTTTCATTCAACAAAGGATGTACATTTGTTGTTGTTAATATTCTTTAAGAATATTCTAACATTTTCACTTCTTTTTCCACAGCTTAAAGTGACATACAGATGACCATGCTGAAATACCAATATCTTCAGATAAATCAACACATTCTCTATGTTTTGTCCTTGCACTTTATGTACAGTGACAGCAAAGCATACTATTGAAAACTGTGTCTGAGGAAGAGGACATGGACCCCCTATGATTGCCATCATTTTGATTAATTGCACTGTCAGATTTTGCAAGTTATATTCTTCAAGGGTTTTCCTCAATTTCTCAAGGTTTTTTTTGGAAAACACAGAAGAGCTTGTTCATGATTTTCTTATTGACCATGAAATTGTGCAGTCTTGTTCTTTCAGCATCTTCAAAAGTGTTGCCAATGATAATCAGCAGGTAACATGCTTCTCTCTGTAGAATGACAGAAACAGATAAGTCCATGAAGTGTATTCAATGGTTTGAAACATACTGGCTCCTTTATATGAAGACAATGCATACTCAAGTAGTAGAAGTCAAGGAATGTTATACACCTGACCCAGAACATTGGGTTCAAAAATTTTGGACAACTTTTCCAATCTTTTCCCAATCATCCTTCTTTTCTACCTCTACAAGCATAGAATCTAATACAATGATTTTGTAAATGGAACATGCTTGCAAAGATGAATGAATTCTGTTGTAGTGGTTCTTGCCATATCGTTATTCTGTTGCATAGCAGCATTATCTGGAAAGATTACATGATGCTATTGTAGAAGGTGCACTTAAAGGCAAAAGATGGCTGATTTCCTTTCATGAATTTGAAATGCAGGTATTATCAACAGCTTCAGAGGCCCAATATATCTGTAGGTCAAACACTGTGTGATTTTTGGCTTCTATGTTCAATACAAAAGTTGCCTGATCAGTCCCCTTCATGGTATATGTTAGTGTTTGGGGATAAACCCCCAAGCTGAGTGCACAGCAGCAGTCAAGCCAGGCAGCCAAATGAGAGTGAGGCTGGGCCCAAGAGTATACACACACTTGAGACAAAAACACTGTTTGTGGTTTTAAATAGATATTTAATTCACACAGAGATTAAGAATAGTCATTCAGTCCATATGTCAGTATCCAGTTTATCAATCCAGTTACCTAGTCTTTTAAACAGTAAATACAATGTCTTTATCTGCTTGTATATCTTCTTCTTAAGATACCTTTCTCTCTAATACAATGCTGAATCCACAGCTCACCAAGCAAACAGTCCTTGTGTTCAGTAGAGAGAAGTATCTTGCACAGTAGACATCTCATACAGGAGGAAACAGTAGGCAGACAGACAGCAGATAGACCAGAGACCAGTAACACCAGGAACAGGAACCAAACCAGGAGCTCGAAACCAGGATCAGAAACCAGGAAGTGTTACGTCTCTCTCACTGCCTAATATTGCAGCCTGCAACCGCACCCATAATTATGCAATGACATTGCAGTTTAGAGCTTAAAGTTGCAAACACTTACACCTAGGTTTTATATATTCATTCACCCAAACCAGTTGGTGTATCCATATACCCAACATACTCCCCTTTTGGGTGATATAAATATATAATGCCTTTACAATCTGAACCCATATTTTTCACAACTCTCTAGGTGCTTATTAACGCCTTGGGCTTTAGTAAAATTATCAGCTATATTGTCCTCCGACATACAGTACTCTAGCTGTATTATTTTACTATTTACAGATTGCCTTACATTCAGATATCTCAAATCTGTATGTTTGCTCCTAGTTTTTTCTGCAATACTTGTGGCCATTTGAATTGCTGCCTGATTATCTTCATGTACAACTATAGGGTAATTTACAGTTATACCCATATCTTTCAGCATTTGTTTATACATAGTCAACTCAGTACATAATAAAGATAAACAGGAGAATTCTGCCTCCATAGTAGACAAACTTATATGCTGTTGTCTAATTGACTTCCAACCAATTAATGTCTTACCCAGCATTATGGCTGTTCCTGAAGTCGACTTTCTTGTGTCTCTTTCTGATGCAAAACTAGCATCTGCATAAGCACTCAATATGAGATCACCTTCTGGTTCTAAATACAGTGCATGGTGTAATGTTCCTTTTAGATATCTTAGGATTCTTTTCAATGCTATCCAGTGACATTGAAGCGGGTCATTGTTATGTCGTGCCAGCTGATTAATACAAAAAGCTATATCTGGCCTTGACCAATTGCTAATATATGATAAGCTACCAATCAAAGATTGATATATTGCCTTATCAAACTTGGGACTTTGAGTATCCATTTTGCAAATATCCTGACTCATAGGAGTCTTTGCAGGCTTACAAAGTTCCATCTTATAATCTATTAGCAATTTAGATATCTTATCTTCCTGAGATATCTTAAACCCTTTCTGTGTTCTCAGTATATTCAAACCTAGATATCTCTTTATCTCACCTAATTGCTTGATTTTTATTTTCTTGGCTAATGATGATATTATTTCATTTGCTTCATCATTAGTCTTAGTTATCAGAGCAATATCATCAGTAAACAACAATAATAATGATATCTTCCCATTCTTTTCTCTCTTAAATAGACATGGGTCGGCTAAACCAGCTTTAAACCCTATATTGTTCAGTTCCTTCACAATATACTGGTTCCATTCATAGCCCGATTGTTTAAGACCATATAGACTCTTTTTTAACAACCAACAATCATTATTATTATCATCTTTCAATCCACTAGGCTTTTTCATATATACAGTATGTCTTAGTGGAGCATGCAAGTAAGCAGTTTCCACATCTAAATGGTTAACTATATATTTCTTGCTTGCTGCCCACACTAATGCTGCCCTTAAAGTTGCTGCTTTCAGACTAGGTGCAAATACTTCATCATAGTCATTTGCACTTTGTCTAAAGCCTTGGGCTACTAACCTTGCCTTATGGATTGTGTTTCCATCCTTATCAGTTTTTATTTTAAAAATCCATCTGCAGC
This sequence comes from Pseudonaja textilis, assembly GCF_049901715.1. Classification (NCBI taxonomy): domain Eukaryota; kingdom Metazoa; phylum Chordata; class Lepidosauria; order Squamata; family Elapidae; genus Pseudonaja; species Pseudonaja textilis. The sequence continues at coordinate 148,702,662 of NC_141992.1, read as the reverse complement.
CAATGGGTTTTTCATTACTAGGTAATATTCACGTTTTCATAAACTTGCATATCCTTCAGAGACTTCAATTCTTTATTAATTGCTGCATACCATTTTTCTTTCTCTTTAGAAGGATATCTTTTTATCTCATCCACAGTATTTGGGATTCTATTTTCCTGGCACACTGTATTAGCCTGATATCTATCAGGCGGTCTAGATATACGTGTAGTCCTTCTGGGTATTACTGGGCTTGGTTTAGTTACTACCTGTTCCTCATCTTCAGCTATTTCTTCCTCTAGGGGCTGTACTTCTTCCTGTACTTCTTCCTTTACATTATTTTTAAAGTTACAGGGATACTTAATGGGATTTCTGTATGATTCAATAATCACCTCGTTATTGCTATCCTGTTCTAACTTATCCCATCCTACGTGCTCTAGAAATTGGGCATTGGCACTACATAACACCCTAGATGTGCCTTTCTCCCAAAATCTATATGCCCTATGGTTAGCTTGGTAACCAACAAAGAAAAATTGTTTAGCTCTGTGTTGCCCTTTACGCCTGAGCTGTGTAGGGATATGCACCCATGCTGGTGCACCAAATATGTGCAGGTAACTCAGATCAGGCTTCCTGCCATGCCACATGGTGAATGGTATTTCACCAGTGGTTGAGTTAACCACATTATTTAATAAATGATTAGCACACATTGTGGCCTCCCCCCACAAAGAATCAGGTAACCCAGAATCAGTTAACATAGTACGGGTCATCGCCTGCAATGTTTGGCCTCGCCTTTCAACAAATGCATTGTGCTGTGGTCTGTATGGTGCAGATGTCTTATGAGCTATTCCAGCTGCCTTTAATCTATTCTGGAATTTGCTATTAACAAATTCCGTACCATTATCTGTCACCAAGGTTATCAGTTGCCGTTTGGTTTTTCTTTCAGCAAACTTTAACCAGTTGAAGAAATGTTGATATGTTTCAGTTTTGCTTTTCATTAAGTAGCAAAACCCATATCTAGAGTAATGGTCCATAATGCTCAGTATATACCGAGCACCCCCCATACTGGGTTTCTTTGGACCTATAATGTCTGCAAATACTACTTCTAAAGGTTCTTTAGTTTTAAAACCATTTAGCCTATTTGCAGGCAATATTTTACTCTTATCTTCACAACAGACATTACAACGCAAATACTTATCACAGGGTTTTAACCTTATTCCTTCAGATAACTCTACTGTACGTTTTAGCATTTTAAAATTCACATGCCCCAAACGTCTATGCAATAAATGGATACATTCATCATGAGGCTTGATATTATTAAATACAGTCTGTGCCTCCCCTTTCTTACTATCATGTAAGACATATAATGTTCCATTTAAAGCTGCAGTTACCATTTTGTTATCTCTTTCCAGTATGCACTTATTATTCTTAAATGTAACCACATATCCTAGTTTATCTAATTCTCTTACAGAAAGTAAATTCATTTTTAACTGTGGTACATACAACATGTTTATATTCTGTTTTAAACATGGACAATATGCAATACCTTCACCCTTGGCCTTGAGATGCCAACCGTTAGCAAGTGATATATGCTGAGAGCTTGTAGACATTTTTATAAACTTTGTCTTATCTCTCGTGATGCAGTGGGATGCTCCACTGTCCACCACCCATATATCATTCTTCATATCACAGTTGCTGAACGTGGCTAGTTCAAAGGATTTCTTTGGCTTCTTTAAATTCTGGCTTTTTCCTTTTCTGCAGAATCTTGCCAAATGTCCTCTGCCTCCACAATTAAAACACTTTTTAATTGTGTATGCCGTCGAAGATAAATTCTCTTCTTCCGGGTGCTTTACTTTACACAGCTGGTTTCTTTCCAGCCTTGAAGATAATTTCTCTTCTTTATTAGGCTTATTTTCTCTCAGCTGGTCTCGTTCACTCCTCCTCCTGGCTTCCTCTAATAGCCTGCCGGTTATCTCAGTTACTGATAAACTGTCTTTTGGCAATACTTCTAATGCAGTGACAAACTCATCATAGCTTCGATCCAAAGAAGACAGTATGATGTATACTTGTTGCAACTCATTAAATATAAGCTCTTTTTCTTGTAGTTCTTGAAAAATGCTTTTCATACAGTTTAAATGAGTTAACATGTCTCCATTTCTCTCAAGATGTGTTCTAAACAGCTTCCGTGTAAGATTGATATGAGCTCCTACACTGTCTCGAACATAAACCTTCTTGAGATTCTCCCAGCACTTGGCAGCACTATCCTCTCCACGAATATGAATCAGTTGCTGGTCTGAGAGAGTCAGTCCTATGATGCACAAAGCTTGTTCATTCTTTTGCTTATAGTCCTGTATCTTTTTGGCATCCTCATCAACAGTAGGATCTAAGTTGGATACATCTGGTGGGTTTGTTACTATGCCCCACAAACCTTCTCTTCGTAGAAGTAAACTACATTTCATTGACCATGAAACATAGTTTGTTCCATCTAACCTGGATATCATGGACAGACTTGGCAAATTTACTTGTGCCATTGCTCTGCAGAAAAATAACTATTCAACAAACAGTTTGTCTTTACAGCAATGTGTAACTCTTGACCAAACTCTCACTGGTATATCCTGGTTAGCTAGACTGTGCACGCTGCTGGGCCCATAACCAATGTTAGTGTTTGGGGATAAACCCCCAAGCTGAGTGCACAGCAGCAGTCAAGCCAGGCAGCCAAATGAGAGTGAGGCTGGGCCCAAGAGTATACACACACTTGAGACAAAAACACTGTTTGTGGTTTTAAATAGATATTTAATTCACACAGAGATTAAGAATAGTCATTCAGTCCATATGTCAGTATCCAGTTTATCAATCCAGTTACCTAGTCTTTTAAACAGTAAATACAATGTCTTTATCTGCTTGTATATCTTCTTCTTAAGATACCTTTCTCTCTAATACAATGCTGAATCCACAGCTCACCAAGCAAACAGTCCTTGTGTTCAGTAGAGAGAAGTATCTTGCACAGTAGACATCTCATACAGGAGGAAACAGTAGGCAGACAGACAGCAGATAGACCAGAGACCAGTAACACCAGGAACAGGAACCAAACCAGGAGCTCGAAACCAGGATCAGAAACCAGGAAGTGTTACGTCTCTCTCACTGCCTAATATTGCAGCCTGCAACCGCACCCATAATTATGCAATGACATTGCAGTTTAGAGCTTAAAGTTGCAAACACTTACACCTAGGTTTTATATATTCATTCACCCAAACCAGTTGGTGTATCCATATACCCAACAGTATACTTGATAACATATTTGATGGATTTGACAGATGAGTATATTTCTACATTGAGATGACAATTGAACACCTTCAACAGGTACATTATCAGGTACCACCCATTGAGAAGTTATAATTTGACTCTGTTATTCTGCTTTATGGCCAACTGTTTCTGAAAATTCATTCCTGTAGATAGGTTATGAATCATCACCGTGGTGAGTATGTTTGTTACTGCATGTACTATTTTACCAACACACCGAGTTCCTGTTGGAATGAGGACCATGGATCAGGTACTTCAGTACCAATTTATGTAGCTGTGGATCCTAATTTGGATCTGGTATTTTGGCTTACACAAATATGCCATAACTTTGTGGTCCTAGCTTGGATGCTTCACTAAACCACAGCAGATAGTGCATATAAGACAGTTATATTGTCTGATGTTCTTCCTGAACATGTTTTAATTTTTTCCTAATTCAGTTTTTTTTTTAAATGGTGACATTTGAGGGCATAGTTGCCCTTTTTTGTGGCAAATTGCTTGCCCATTTTTTTGACAGATAAGACAAGGGGCTCTATAGATGGAGGGGAAATGAGCCTTTTTAAAAAGTGAATCCTTTCTATTTTACAGTAACTACAAAAAGAATAAACATATAGAGATCTGATTTAGTAAAAGTATGTTCCTGTATAGAATGCTACTAAAAACCAAGCAATGTGCAGGTTTGGTTTGGTTTTCTTCAAAAGTGATGGCATTTGCTGGTAGTGGAGAATGTATAATTCAGTATTTCTACCATAAAGCACGAAATGTTAAGAATGCCCCTGATGACTATGCCCTTGGCTTTGAACAGAGATCTGTCAATCAGCCAGCAAACTTTCTTTCTGTCTTGGCATTTTACAAAAAAAGTTACATTTTTCAAATACAGCTTTCATGAGATACTCCAAAATGCTAAATCATTCATAATGCTTTATTTCATTTTGGCCTTTTTAAAGGGACCTCTCCTCTTCATGGACCCAGAAAAATTGCCTTTTTCTTTTAGGATTATCTAAGGATCTTGAATATTAATTATCCCTCTCCTTGATATTCATTGCATAGACTACTTGGCTCATTTTCTTGAGATGCATGCAGCAATTTGTTTTTGCCTCAGCTTTCTAGAATATTCCTGGTGTCTCTTTGAGATATACTATAGTTTGGATTGACAGGTTATTAGGTGGGGGGAGCAGAGGGGATGGTTAGTAGACAGACATTCCAATTTAAAGCAACAATTTGTTATCCTTGCATAATTATCACTGCAAAATTATTTAATACTTCCGTGAACATTGTTGGACACAAATTTTGGTACAATTATTTCTAAAATATGTTGTATTCAGTGAAAATACTATATTACACTATAGTGTTTCTTGGATTTATATATAAAAGTTAATTGCTTTAGAATTTATCAGCATGAAAAATCACAAGGATTGATTGCCAAGCATAAACTTTTTTCTTGTTAAAAATAATAGTCCATTACCCATCAAAATCTGTCATCATATATTAGTCTCCAAACTTATTTTAAAAGTGTTCATATCCATTTATTAGCAGGAAGGCAGAGATTTCCCCCTTATTTCTGTTGCAGTATAAATTAATATTTGTTTAAAGAAAATGCCATTTTTTTTCAGAAGGAAAATCTTAACTGCAAAACACAAGTGTTGGTTTCTCTTCACTCTGATTTTATTGCCTGAACAAATGCATGGAAGTAATGTTATATGTGCATTACATGTGCAAAAAAGCTCTAAATATATGGATAATGTCCAATGATTAATTTCAGAAATAAACATAGAAAAGGAGGATTGTGACTTTTCATCCAAAGCCTGCAGTCTTCATGAGAACTCATGCCATTTTAAAGCAGGTGTTCAAGTCTGCATTATTTTAATGTTATAAATAACTGCTACAAACCAAGACACTCTCCAGAATTGAACCAAGTTTGAGTCCTGAGCCTGGCCATTTTTAGTGAGCACCTTCCTATGTCACCAAGATTGGCTTTAGACTAACTTTGAGTAGGCACCTGCCTAAGGTGCCAAAGCTTAGGGAATGCCATCACTGGCCTTCTTTCTGAGTACTTCTTTTAAATTTTTTTTACAATGACCAGAAATGGCACCATCAGTCAATCTGTTCTAGGGGTGGCATATACCATTGAACTAAAACAGTATGCTGTAGAATGCCTTGTGTGACTCAGGAAACAACAGAACTCACACTCTACTGAATTTGACAAGATCCCTCTAATTCCTTAAAAATTCTAGTTGTATGGCTCTCCTTGTAGAGGGTTGAATTAGAAGCGGAAAAGTTGTTAATCCTCTGAGATAGGCAAGATGAAGAAATAGAAGTAGCAGGGATCACAGGCATGTTCTTTTGTGTTGTAAGGTAGGATAGAAACTCTTGAAAGCCTCTCATAAGTTGTCTCTGCCCAGTCTTATACCAAATTAACTCAAAGTGTGGTTATTTTGAGTTTCTTTCTTATACTTTATATTTCTTCAGACTGAGCTGCCCTCTTTCTTCTGCTTATTGCTCACTTCTTGCTTTTTAATTCCAGAGCTCCATTTGGCCACCAAAGTGGCTTTGGAATGAATGGATATGTACAGGTAACACCAGTCATTATTAGTTTCAACTTGATCTGTTGTTTCCAGGGATCATGCTACAGCTCGCAGAAGACAGCAATGCAATCTGCAACTGCTTTAAGAAGCCACAGCATGCTGAAAAACACTTTTCCCCCTTTAGAAACCAAAGTACTTCACATATTGAGTTTATAAAACCTGAAGTCCGAGTGCTAATGAAGTCTTCTTCAATAGTTTGGCGAACTGAGGCAAAGTGCAGCATGATATATTTTAAGATGCAGACACAAAAATAGCATGGAAGTTGTTGAATTTCTATGGCTCAGTTTAATGTTTCTATTTCTTTTGTATTGCTTTTCTTTGGTTAGAAATATGTTGATACAAACTGTAAGAACACATGGGATTGTTTATGTAATTATACATTTGATGTTGCTCAGTGGAATGCAGACATTTTCAGTTGGCTATTCTTTTTGTGCATGTATAACAATGTACTGCATACATTTAATTTTTTTATGAATACATTTTTACGTTTGGGTCATAAACTTATGTTGACAACCTTTGATACACCTTCAGTTAAAAAAATATAAAATCATTGTTGAAACTATAAATGTTATATTAATTTGATTTAGATAAAATATGATCATACTAAAAACCACCTCCGCTTTTGCTAGTTTATGAATATGCAGTCTTGGCCACTTTCAACCCCTGTGCATGCTAGCAGAATCCAAATGTGAAGAAATGAAGACATAATTGATCCTGTTTATTTCAACTCATTTCAGATAATCCTACTTTATTTATCTGGACTGGATTCAGGCTTGTTGTATATAGACATTTAAATACTTGTAATACTACGTTCCGATTGGATAACCACTACTACCTAGCGATTGGTGGTTAACAACACATTATGATTGGCCACCTAAACGGCGGGAGGTTTAAAATTATGCAATTGGTTGCGAGCCGCGAGCAGCCGCTATAAAAGAGGCGGCCGTGGCTCGGGTTTAGTTGAAGTTACTGACAGTTAAATAAAGAGCTGAATTCAACTCCGGTCTCGAGTCTGCTTGTTTCTGCCGATAGAACAAGGCTGTTGTATTTTTAGATGGGCACAGTTAGGAGGTAGGAATTCTGCTTCATAAGTGATACAAGGTTCAACAATCAATGCTGTGCACAGCCTTGCTCTGTAGCTTTGTATACAGTACGCTATATGCTCTAGCACAGTGTTTCTCAGCCCTGACAACTTTTAAGACACTTCGAGTTGAGCTCCAGAATACTTGTCAAAGATGAGAAGCACTGCTCTGGAAGGTCTCTACTGCATACAAAAGATTGTATTTAACTGGCTAACCAGCATTTTCTTAAGCCAGAGGTAAAACAGCAACAACAATCCTTGTTTGGATTGAGGATCATACTTCGATTTTAATGGCATGTTGGGGATCACACTCAATATATATATATGTAATATGGAAACTAATTCTTAGCCAGCATGGTATATGATTAAGGCGTCAGACTAGAAACTGGAAGACTGTAATTTCTAATCCCACTTTAGGCACAAACCCAGTTAGGTAACCCTGAAGGTCTATGACACCTCATCACACTGTAGCCAACTCGCCACAGGACAATTCACCACAAGACAAGAGTAACACTAATATTGAAGAAATAGTAGAATAGAACCATTAAAGAAAGGATGCCAAAGGAGGGACAAAATGAAATGTGAATAACAAAAAAATAATTTATATTTTGAATAATTAAATTGAATTGTTGAATTGTCCTGCAATGAGTTGTCCAGTGGCAAGTTGGCCGTGGTGAATTTTCCTGTCCTGAGTAGGCCATGGCAATTTGACCATGACAAGTTGCCCCATTCTGGACCCTGACTCAGTAACTGTCAGTCCTAGGAAGAGGCAATGACAAACCACTTCCCAAAAAACCTTGCCAAGAAAACTGCAGGCACTAGGGACTTTTCCAGGCAGGGATTTGTTCAGATAGTCATCAGGAATCATAAACTGAGCCAACAGCACCAAAATAAATTCCACTTCACTAATTGTTATTAATCAGATGAGAGTTTCTTTCAAATATGTGTAAAACTTGACTAATATTTTGGGAGAGAATTGAAACAGAGCCAGAAAGCATTTATACTTTATTGGACCAGTAGTCACTTGATGTAAGCATTGTTTATAATGTTAACAATAGCTGTTTAATTTTTTAAGGTCAAGATTTGTTTCAGCCATACTTGGAAATGCTAAGCATGGATACTGGAACCTTTGCATATAAGTATATACTCTAACTTAAAGTTCTTCCTCATGATTTTCAAGCTAACTTCACCTAAATTGCTGCCTTGTTCTCTCAAAGTTACAGGAGAACAACAAATAAACATTCATTAAATTTATTACATAGAACTTTTGGAAGCGCAGCACATGCTGGCAATCTGGCACTTCCCAAAATAGATGTCAGCTCAGATTTGTAATATGATATTCAATGTATCCAAATTGATTAACATTAAAAAAAAACCTGCTTGTCTCTTTTAACATTTCAAACTGAAAATTACATCTCTTTTTCTCTATCATAGCATTACTTTCATAAATACATGGGACTTAATTACACACTGTTTTAATTTTTGATCAGTCAGTTCAGGCATTTTCCACTGTAAAGGTATCTCAGGTAAAGTTATAAAAATAGCACACAAGAATGGCAATTGCTTGCTATTAATATAGCAGATTGGCTGTTCTATCTTATTTCTCTAATTGGAAATATTCCTGAAAATGAACTCAGAAAATGTTGTCCATTTTGCATGCCCTCGCCATGTTAGGTTACTAGTTTTAGGGTATTGAAAAAAGTTCCCAGAATTCTATTCCTGATGTTTTATAATATTATTCATAATATTATTGCCATTCATTTCAAGTGACAATGTAACAGAACATAGATCGTAATCCAAAGTCAGTTAAATAATTAAGGGTGACATGCTAACAGTGGTAGAAGTATTGAAGTATAGTAGAAACGGCAATTATTATGGATACTTGAAACCAAGGAAAACAGACCAAAGGTAAAAACAGGGCAGAAATAGAAATAAGTAGAGATAGTCCTCCACTTACAACAGTTCACTTAGTGACTGTTTGAAGTTACGTTACTAAAAAAAGGGACTTTTTAAATGACCATTTTTCACACTTAGGATAATTGCAGCATCCCCATCAGGGGTGGGTTTCTACCAGTTCTGTCCACCTCTGTAGAACCGGTAGCTCTGAAGAGCAGCAGACATAGAACCGGTTCTATGTCTGCTGATGTTTTTGCCCACCCACCCACCTGGCTGTTACCTGATCTTTATTTCCTGATTTTTCAACTTCAGCTGCCGAACGAGGCACAGCTGCAGTTAAAAAAGCAGGAAAAGAGGGCTGTTTCAAAGGCTGCATCTCTGCACACAATATGCTGATGAAGATTTACGGGCGCGTGGCTCACAGTGTTCAGGGAAGCTTGTAAATTCCGAACCAGTAGTTAACGCTGTCGTATCCCACCCCTGATCCCCATGGTCATGCGATTTACATTCGGACGCTTGACAACTAGCTCACATTTATGATGGTTGCAGTGTCCCATTTCGGGGGGGTCATGCAATCCCCTTTTGTGACCTTCTGACAAGCAAAGTCAATGGGGAAGAAAGGCTCATTTAACAACCCTGTTACTAATTTAGCAGTTGCAATGATTTACTTCACAAATATAGCAAGAAAAGTCGTAAAATGGGACAAAAGCCACTTAACAAATGTCTCACTTAGCAACATGCATTTTGGATTCAACCGTGGTCGTAAGTTGAGGATTACCTGTATGGTAAGAATTTTATGAGCAAGAGAAGCATTGTTTGGAGAAACCTGAACGGTTTCAGTGTATGCATCCACAGTAAGAAAGTAAAAACCAGCCTCCATTAAAAACTTGCTTGAATAGTAACAGCTTTAATTGGTGTTTAAATAAAAAGCACAACAGACTTAATTGCTCACAATTGAGTGCTACAATGCTTCATTTAATAGTTTGTTTATAAATGTTATATACTGCAATTTCTTGGGCTTTTTTTTTAAAAAAGCTTAAATTGGAGATGCAATTCAATTAATAAAACAGTTAATGTCATTTAATTTTAAAGTAGTTGCTGCTAAAAATTTGAATAATTCAGTAAATCTCTAACATCATGTTTAAAGCCCTAAACCTATTAAAACAGCTTAACTCAGACCAAAGTTGCATCATTTAAACCCAAAGCTGGCAATTCTAGGGCCCCAGACTGCATGTGGTTCATAATTCTCTCTTGTTTGTTAATTCCTGCATTACACTCGCAAAATTTAAATTGCTGAATTTCAGGACTCAAATTTCCAGTTAATTGAATAAGTAGTTTAAAGTGTGGAAAACCGAGGTGGTATTCAGCAGGTTCTGACCAGTTCTGGAGAAGCGGTAGCGGAAATTTTGATGAGTTCAGAGAACCGGCAAATACCACCCATGACTGGAGATTTTACAGTATCCTTCCCCTGCCATGCCCACCAAGCCACGCCCACAGAACCGGTAGTAAAATTTTTTGAATCCCACCACTTGTAGAAAAGGGAATACTTGCTCCTTTCTCCCACCCCTGCTCTTTTTAAAACTATCCAAAAAGCTGAAAAGCAATCAATCAAAGTCTTTCCAATTCCAGTGAGGTCACTTGATCAGTCATATCAGACCAAGGAGAGAATTCCATACATGCATTATGAATCTCTTTCTTGGATCACTATACAATGAATCATTAACAAATGTAACTCTCTCGAGGATCACATGCCACTAGATCATAACTGTCAAGCAAGACCTCTGTCTGCTATATACCCAGGTCTTTAACAAGACCCGTCTTTCTTTAACACGACAAGTTCCTTAAAGGTAGCTTTAGAGCAGAGTAACTGTCAGTACAATGCATTCAAAACAAACATGATCTCATTGGTGTACCACAATTAAGAGTTACATAGTTGTTTCAGCAGCAAATCTGAAATGTAACCCTCTAAACAGAAGTTTTTTAAAAATTAATAATAGGCTAATAATAGTTCATTATTTTTTGTAACACATTGATGAAGGTTTGTTATCTCAAAATCGGAATTGATCAGCAATGCAATTATGCACTGTCTGTTCCATTCTGTGTTTGAATATGTGTCTTATGCACTATTTCAGATAGGCAGAACTTGGCATGTGATATCTCATAACAACACCATTCCCCCTCCCTCATGATCATTAATTGTGTAGAAACACACACCTACACAGCACGCACTCTCATATGCACACATTCTATTAAACATTGTCAAAGATGCATAGAATAACAGGTGGCTTAGAAGTATTCTAATAAGTCGTAAATACCATCAATTATAATGATACTATTTAAACTAACTGCTATGGCATGTTACTTTAAAAATGTGTAATACACATGGCTCCCCCTTCATACTCATATGAATAGTGTATATCTTTTCCTTATAGTCATCATTGCAGATATACTTAATGTTGATGGGGCTCCTGCAAACTTTTTTTTTCTCAGCCTATTCGCCCAGAGTGGCCACACAATAAGTAAAAAAATATTTTCTCTCTATATTACCCTAGCAACTAATGAACAAACAACTAATGTCTGGTTTTCTTTTCTTTTATTTTTTTTACTAAAGCAAATGAATTCCATAAAAGAAAATGAATGAAGAAGACAAACCCCAGAGATCAAAAAAGACTGGTACTAATTTTGACCTGTTTGTCCAAGGTAATATATGCTGAATTATAAATGGAGCTCCTCACAACATGATTGCTTTGGATCAATTTTATTCTGAAAGAACTGTTTTTAAAACTTGCAAAATTAAAAGTAATAAAATTTTTTATTGAGGTTGTATTTGGCTTATGCATGAGAACAACAGAACTTTTAATAGAACAATAGTAATCACTGTATGTTAAAGATGCTGCTGTACTTCTTGAGTGCATCACCAGTATTTGGAATGTATTAAGAAATACAAGGCTTGTGGACTTTGGTTATATATTCAAATAACCAAAGTCCATATACAGTATATAACTGGAAAAGAAATATCTGCACTAGTTTTTCAACAATTATTTGCTGATGTGTGCCATTTGTCAATATTTGCTTATGAATATTTTTTAACAAAGGATCAATAAAGAAGATCCTCAAGCAACTTGATTAAAGTTTTTGGAGTTATAACTCCTATGCCTCCTCCCTGTTTCTTTTTCCCCTTCTGTATTGCAATGCTAATAAGCGTTAAAATTAGATTGATCCTCTAAGGCTGTGTAGATTTTTTGCTTTTTTCTGTTGATCAATTTAGCAGGATATTTTTTTCAAAAAAATATGTATTTAAAATATTGATATAACTGCTCACCTCATTTAGCAAACAAACTTAAAAGAATAAAAGCCACAAAGGCATTACAGAATAGAACACGCCTCAAACACAGCACACACACAAATATTTAACAAAGCTTTCCTGGACTCCAGTTTCATAACCCCACTGTCCATCATGACTTGTGGGAAAAGTCAGGCCATGAGAGTAGGGACCTGCTGAATGTCAGGGGAAAAGTATCTCAAAATGTTTTCTTAAAGAAAACCCCTAAATCCCCCTAATGTAAATACTGTGTAATATTCTGTCTAGAAAAACATAGGTTTTTCTTTGTTATTGTGAAGTTTTACACTTGGTATAGCATTGTGCCATCCAATTACATTGTGTCTTGCTCGCTATTCATTGCCAGCTGGTTAAAAATGAGACTTGTTCTCCATCAGTAAGTGCTTATAAAATGGAATGGTGAACTCTTAATGAAAGGATATGAAAGGATGTTCATTTTACACTGCAGAAATTAATACCTATGAATGATGGCTGCTTTTGTAGCCCATAAAATCTGCAGCAAAATGTACTAAAAACAGATACGTTGTGCAATATTATGCATGTAGCAATTATCATGCAGACATTTGATTATATGCATTCATATTAATGGAGCAGTTTTTATTTATAGGTTTGTAAACATTTCAAACTCTATTACCTATTGGCATTATTTCATTCTCTTGACAGCATACATTATCTTTTGTTTTACAGCCGTGGTGAAGTGTAGCAGGTAGATACTAGAATCTTTGTATCCAAATAAATTCAGCATCGGGATTATAAAATTAAATTTCAGCACTGGAAAAATGGTAGCTTTTTCTGTTCAAAGGTCAATGTGATAGCACCCAAATCTACTTGTCATCCTATCCATCAGGTTAGATCACCTTTTTTTTTCAGAACACAGTGAGCTCCTTACCATGGCAACAATTTTAATCAAAATTGGAAAAAGCTAAGAATTCAAGTTGTCTATTCAGATAATGCATTTAATTGCTAATGCAGACCTTTAAGAAGATTCCTGTTCATCCTTGAAAGAGGAACAATGGACATGTTTTGATTCAAAAGAGAAGTATGAGGTAAGTTTGTCTGTCTTTTAGAAAGACTACAGCAAAGCAAGTATACTGAAATATTGTTGTGGATTAAATTTCCAAATCCAGGTGAAGGGTCAAGGAAGATAAAGACAATAGCAAAGTAATAATAAGATAACTGAAGATTGGATAGGAAAGCAAATTTAATGTTACAATTACGCATAATTGTGCATGTAACAATACAGATAGCATCATGTTTCCTTCGTGACTGCTATCATCCTGCAATTTTTTGTTTAAATACAGGTAGTCCTCAATTTATGACTACAATTGGGCCCAAAATCTCTGCTGTTGTGGGACATTTGTTAAGTGAGTTTTGCCCCATTTTATGCCTTTTCTTGCCACAGTTGTTAAGTGAATTACTGTAGTTAGTAACCCATTTGTTAAGTGAATTTTGCTTCTCTATGGCCTTTGCTTGTCAGAAAGTCACAATAATATGATCACATGACCTTGGGACAAAGCAATGGTCATAAATATGAATCGGTTGCCAAGCATCTGAATTTGGATCATGTGACCATAGGGATGCTGCAAGGGTTGTAATTGTGAAAAAAAAGATCATAAGTCACATTTTCAAGTGCCATGGTAACACTGAACAGTCACTTAAATGAACTGTTATAAGTCGAGGATTAACTGTAGTCTACAAATAGTGTGTTGGGATAATTCTTTTTGCTGGCCACCCATTCCAGAGAATCCTGGAAACAGTAATTTGGAAATGTATTGAACATTCTGCATTAGAGATAACATTCCCAATTTAGAGGTGGTATTCAGCAGGTTCTGACCAGTTCTAAAGAACCGGTAGCAGAAATTTTGAGTAGCTCGGAGAACCGACAAACACCAACTCTGACTGGCCCTACCCTCATCTATTCTTTGCTTCCCGAGTCCCAGTTGATCGGCTGGGTTTTCTTTTGTTGCCCTGCATAGGAGAACTAGCTGGAAAACAGGTTAGTGGGGTGGGGAGGGAATCAGAATAGTTTGGACAATCGGCAAACACCACCTCTGACTGGCCATGCCTCCATCTATTCTCCGCCTCCCGAGTCCCAGTTGATCATCTGGGTTTTCTTTTGTTGCCCTGCATAGGAGAATGGAGCTGGAAAGCAGGTTAGTGGGGGTGGGGAAGGAATCAGAATAGTTCAGAGAACCGACAAATACCACCTCTGACTGGTCCTGCCCCATCTATTCTCCGCCTCCCAAGTCGGAGGGAATCAGGATTTTATAGTGTCCTTCCTCTGTCACACTCACCAAGTGATGCACACAGAACCAGTTGTAAAAAAATTTGAATCCCACAACTGGTACAATTTCCAAGCTTTGGGGGAGATAAGGAATAATTGTAAAATTATGATGGCTAGGGCAAACACAGCTATTCATTTGCCACGTTTCTTATATTCAAAATAGATTACTTCAATAATCAATACAATGCAAAAATGAAAATAGTAAATAAAATTACACAACAGACCTGTTAGATCAATACACAGCATTTCAAAAATAAATACAAAACTGAACAATTTTATCATTCAACATTTGAAGCAAGCATTAAATCAGCCTTCTCCAACTTGGTATTCTCCAACATACTGAAATTGTAGTATTCTAACAGCTTATTCTGGGAATTCTGAGAAGCATATCTAGGGATTATAAAGAAAGAGAAAGTTGCAATAAACCTAATGGAAAAGCTGGTAGAACTGGAGGACCAGAAATGGGTTCTTTCCAAGATACTAGCTTTGCCGCTTTTAATCTGCTTAGCAACAAGCATTCAGGCATAGGACAGAGAGAAACTTTAGTCTTCTGACAAGGTGAGAAGTGGAGTGGAATTTGGTTTGTTATCATATTTATAACTTCTCACAGTGTTTAATTCTCATCCCACCACCTTTTTGAAATTGGTTCTTCATCATTAGAAATAATTCCTTTGCTTGGTTAGATGCAATTGTTGGAAAAGCCCCAAACCTGTAATTATTCCAAGGTGAAAAAATTAAGATATTTTCTTCCAGGCACTGCAGCTTGCAGTTTTGCTAAACACAGAAATTGTAGCCATCCAAAAACAGCAGGGACTGGCTTTGTGAATCCCAATTCATGAAGTCTGATAATATAAATTGATAAAGGGATAATAATTGGAATCATGAAGTCTGATAATATAAATTGATAAAGGGATAATAATTGGAATCAATTGGAATTCATCATTGAACTTGGTTAAGAAGTATTGAAGGACACGGTTGCTTTGAGCAACATCCATTTTTAACATGATGATAAATGTTTAATTATTTCTTAAAAAGTAGGTTGTATTGAAAAGTGTGGCAACTTTTATTCTTGAAAAATTGTTCTTCAGGCTATAACAGTTTAACTCTTTATTCTAATTGCAAGAAAGAAAAGAAACCAATGGGATTTCCTTAAAAGCCTATCCTACAATCCACACATCCAGGGTGGGATTCAAATTTTTTAACAACCGGTTCTGTGGGTGTGGCTTAATTGGTGGATGTGGCGTGGTGGTCATGTTATTGGCTGGGTGTGGCCAACTCAATATCACTCACATCAAGGCACGCATCTCCTCTCCTGGCCTCTCATGACTGTGGGGATTCTGCAACAGTCATAAGTGTGAAAAATGGTCATAAGTCACTTTTTTTCAGTGCCATTGTAACTTTGAATGGTTACTCCACACAAGCAAAGTACCAGCAAAGGAAGGGAAAAAAAACTCCAGAGAAGTTCCTGAGACAGGAAGTCTAGTCCTGCCAAGAATGTAATAAGGGTTAACTGAGAGGCAGTTTCTGTAAGCAACACCAGAATGTTTCCTTCCTGCCTTCCTTACAGGATTAGGCCAGTAATTTCTTCCAACAACTGGTTCTCTGAACTGCTTAGAATGTTAACAACTGGTTCTAGCAAATAGGTGCGAACTGGTAGAATCCCACCCCTGCACACATCTACACCCACCCACAAACACACCCACAAACACACAAAGAAGCAAACACTAATTAGGCCTGTTTTCCATACTGACCAACTTGATGTTTCCAGGAAGCTCTTAAGCTGCTCCTTGCTGTTGCTTCCTGCATTTGGCATTCTGTAGCATAGCTGAATATGGAGGTTTTGTCCATCCATCATTTTCAGTAACTTTTGATAGATCTTTCCCCCTATGGATTTTTTCTAATTTTCTAAAGGCCATCACATTTTCTGCTATTAAGTTTCATAAATTAGTTATGCAGTGTGCTCTACATTCTGTAAACTGAGACCATTTGTTTTAAGCAGTACTTGGGTACAGATCA
Organism: Pseudonaja textilis; assembly: GCF_049901715.1. Classification (NCBI taxonomy): domain Eukaryota; kingdom Metazoa; phylum Chordata; class Lepidosauria; order Squamata; family Elapidae; genus Pseudonaja; species Pseudonaja textilis. Next base: position 148,686,190 of record NC_141992.1, on the reverse strand, counting down.
GGTAGACTAAAATTAGTCATGTTTAATTTCATGATATTTTCAGAAGAACTGAAACAAGTTCGGCTTAGTACTTTCTTCTGAATGGAGAAAACCTCCAGTCCTTGAAATCAAAACTAAGTGTGTTTAATAAAGAATATGAGGTAATTTTTATTACAAAATTAAACAAGCCAATTCTTCTCATTGTAAATGATTAAATATTTATTTATTAATCAAATTTATAGAGCTGTCAATCTCTTCAAGAGAGCTGTTTCTTTTCTTCAACATCTTGACAGTCAGTGAACTGGTTGTGGCAATAATGTTCATTTTCATTCCAATATAAATAGATATATATCATTTCAGCATGTAAAGTATCATGTAGTAATTTTGCTGCTAAGCATAAAATGCTAGCATAAAAAACTACTGAGTTTAAACTCCAGAGGGTTCTAAGGCTTGGATTATTGTTAGTTTCTTGATGTCATCCCAGTTAATGAGTGACAACTGTTTGCTTTTATAGTTACTCCCTAGTTTACCTGTGAATGACATACATTGGTTTGTTTACACAGGAACTTCATTTTAAAATGGAATATTGCAAAATGTACACGAAGGGATACATCTTGACCAGATGTCACCAGAAATGGTACATATCTTTGGTATTTGTCAGGTAAATGCTAATATCTAAGGCAGAAAATGGTTATTAATTGATGAAATCAGAAAGAATCAGTGCTTCTTTAAAGTTCCCATTTTCTCAAAGTATGAAAGAACAATTTTCCTTTTGAGTTTTTATAGGAATCCTGTACAGAAAGCATCACAAAAGGGAAGGACTAATATAGGACTTGCTTAACCTATAAAAGAGCTCAGCTTTTTCTAATTTTGGTGTTGTTCACATATGAAGACTTCTTCATATTCTTGTAAATCCTCTGAGTAGTATGAACATTTCTGAGCACATCGGGAAAGGGCTGGGAAAGACTGAAAAATAAAAGTAAACCCTGATTCATTTATTATTTAAGATTCTTGTGCATTAAATGAGTTAGGTTTATTTTCTTTTTATCATGCAGAGAATGCTGACAACTTCCTTTTGCTAATGAACCAATGATTCAAAAATGGAGCTGTTGCAAAGACCAATAGAAGAGGGAGAAAAGCAGAAGTTTCCTTTTCCAATCTTTTATTTTACTCTGATTATATTTAGTAGATGGCTTTATTTGCTTTGCCTACGATCTTGCAAGGAAACTTGGCAGTTGCATATGTTATTTGTATTCCTGCACTTAGTTTTGGGGTACCCAAGTGATGTCCTTGTTTCCTATTACAGCCTGCAGTCTTCTTGGTCTCTTATGATTCAAATAAATTCAAATTCAAAGGGAATCCTCCTCAGGAAAATCCTTCCATTCCACTTTTTTTCAGTGTAAAAAGTAAGAGCGGGGGGGAATCGAAATGGCCAATTCAATGAATCCCACAGGTAGCCATTGGTATTCATAGCCACCTTAGTCAGTAATATCTTAAATTAGTTTGTCTTAATGCTATGACATGTGCCATTCAGTTGTTTTAAATTACTTGCCAGAGGATATTCTGTATTTCTTTTTACCTGCTCTTATTCAGTTTGATGAAAGAAAATTAGAAAGGTCAAATGAGGAGGAAAAATTCTTAAGACTGGAGTGTGGTGTTTTTGCATTTATTTAGATATAATTTGGCCAAGGGATGTGCACATGCATGTGTCATAATTTGCAGTGTCTAGTCACTTTTCCAGCACTAACTCCCTAGCTTTTTGTTTCTTAATTAAATCACAAGGAAAAACATACTGAAGGCATTTCTCCCATTCTGGAGAAGGCACAGAGGGTGCTATTATCATAGTTAAGGAGAAAGACTTCCTCTAATAAATTGTTGGAAAATTCCTTCTTCCTCTAGAATTGTGTGGATAAAATTCTGCACCCTTCTTCCCATTTTAAATTTGGTAGAGAGTGCTCAACCATAGTTTCAAATGTGGGAAGGCTACTCATTGGATTAAAACCAGAGAATCTGTTCTCACAGAAAACATTGAGATAGAAAAATGAAAACTCTTCTGCTTCTCCTTAATGAGACAACAATACTGGATAAAGAGATGGTAATTATTTCTGCTAAACTGTTATTATTTATAGTTATAATTTATAAATCTGCCAATTTCAATGTATAAAGATTAAAACCATTATCACAATTTACCAAATCAACTACCTGAGAATACAATCTAATTTATATCCTCATAAAGAATAATATTCATCATTGTGCATCCCTTCTGTTTCAATGAAGTTTGTGTTTACATTATTTATTTTATCAAATGTTCAAGCTGACTCTAAACATTTACAAAAAGAACAATAGAAAATATAAAGGTGCAAAACCTAAACAGAGGACTCCAAAGAAGCCACAACAACTAGAAACTAAACACCACACAAAGAGTTCCATCACCCACTCTGACCCAGACCATGGAGTTGGTGGGGGGACACAAATTTCCAGGAGGCTGTTATTTCAGGGGGCAGGGACTATGGTAGAGAAGGCTCAGAAAATGACACTGTTTAATTGATGGGATTCATAACATGCTAACTCTATGAGAATGTGTGGAGCTACCTGAATTTAATTCTTTATTTTGTATTCAGTGCGGAGGATCAGTTGGACTGAGGGCCCATTGGCAACTCCCTGATCACCTAGAATTCCATTTACATAGTTTTTCCTTCTCTTTTAGGCACGGTAAGAGGAAAAATTAAAAGAGAGCCAGACAGATGCAAGGCTAATTGTTCAGACTCTTCACTGATACCTCCTCTCCTATCAAAACAAGAGTGACATTTCCCCCCCCCCCTCTCCCAGCCCACTCACAAACATTTTCTTCCTTCCAGAGCAGGGATTGCCTGCAAAGCTCGGATGCTTAGGAGGCTTTACCAATGATTTTAAAAGATGATAAAGGAATCTCAGGTTTTCCCTCCTTCCTTCTGGCAAAATTTAAACCAAGCAATTTGAAGCTTAACTGACATTTGACGGTATTTTCTTCTGTGAAAGCATTTATCCAGAGATAAGCCCTGGATTTTACCAGTCTACTCTGGAACAGTTTTGGAGCATTTTACATATTGTTAATCATAAGGAGAAAAAATGTACTTGAGGTTTCATAGAATAGAAAGGAAGTGATGCATCAAAGTTTTCTGGGGGAAGAACTATACCATATTATATCTATCCTGATCATATAAGAAAATCCTGTTTTAACTAAAGATACATCATGGTAAAGATAATGGATTCTTATCTTAGTTACTTATGCTTTGCGAGTCACCCTTCCTTTCTGAAGACATACATTTTTCTTATTATCTGTTCTCATTCTGTTACATTTTCCCTGATTCCTTCTTGTTCAGGCACATTCACCCCTCATATAGTTGCTATAACTTTTGACAGACCAGATTACTATTAATTCCCATGATCCCAACACTGTTGAAATAGTCAAAGAGTAATTGGCTCTTTTGGTAGCTGTACCACATTGCTAGTTAATGCTTAATCTGCAGTCAATCAGAATCCAGATCACAAATGCTGCTATTAAAAAGGTACCATCTATTAAGTACCCATTAATCTCTGTGCCCTCCCTACTGTGTCCAACCTCTTCCTTGCTCTTGATTATGGAAGCATTTCAGAAGGGGCCCTCCCTTATTTTCTGGAAACTAAAAAGAGAAGAGGGAAAATACTTTCAGTCATGCAATATTCTGTTAATAACCTTAACCCATTGTGGGTAACTTTACAATAACTACAGTGCTGGGCTTCTGGGTGTGCTTTTTATCTGAAATATCTCAAAGGACTAATAAGAACAGAAATAATTTTAATTGCTCATGTTTGTCTGTTTTCTGATTATGTTGTTCTTTAAAATTCTCCCCCCCCACCCCCACTAGTGTAAAGCCTCATAAACATAATTTTACTACTGCTCTTTTCTACTCCTTTCCTTGGGTAAAAGACAGATTTGCTTCCTGTTTCTACTGTTATTTTAACTATTGTTCCACATTGATTTTTCTACCCTTGGTCAAACTTAACGTTGCAATATTTTGCATTTGAAGGTCAATCCTTAGCCCTAATGACACAATGATAGTGATGTCTGGGGAATTCTTGAAGTTGAAGTCTAGGTATCTGGATTAGGACTACCAAATCTGGGCCACAACAGGCCAGATTACCCTTAGCTAACTGGAGGTGGGAGGGAAAGTGATACAGATGGAGGGAGGGAGGGAGGGAGAGAGAGAGAGAGAGAGAGAGAGAGAGAGAGAGAGAGAGAGAGAGAGATCTTTAACTCTTTTTTGCCATTCAGTCATCTGGATTTCACCATAATACTCTCCTTTTTGCTGCATCCTCTGATAAAGCCATTTTTCATCCATTATTTCTTGTGCATTGAAATCAAGCATGGACGCATGCAGAGTAGCCAAAGACACAGAATTTTGGCTCCTAATAAGGAGCCTCAGTGATAGCTAGTGCTAGCATTAATTCATACAGAAATTTATCTGGCCGTGCTATCAGCCATGTATTAACAAAGTAAAATATGATTTATCCTCTAAAATCAGTTGCAATTTGAGATAGAGTTTGCTCCTTTTGGGTTGTTTTTCTATCAGTCTTATAAAGTCAATGCAGTAATCTGAAAAACATTTAAAAGCACACCCCCAATTAACATGCATGCAGTGATTGTGTGACAGAAGGCACATTTTCTGAAGGTGTGTTTGTGATAACAACTTACAGAGCCTAAAGTTACTTTCTATCACTTCCATCATTTATTTTTAGTATAAAATGTTACCATGCTTACACTAGTCATCGTGAAATGACTCAGAAAGTTAAAATATTAAAAATGCGACAAGATAATTCCTTATCACATTCTAAATGTGGATGGTGTTGTCCTACCTTTAAAATAAAATGTGAAAGTCTCTACTGCCACTTCACATAAAATATGGGTGACATCAGGTAATTTAGTTCATAAAATATTTCATCAGCCAGCAAGCAGGAAGAGAGGGAAGGGTTGGGATTCGTGGTAGGTGAAAAGATAGCAACCAAATGCATTCACTCTCAATAACTTGTCTCTGTTTGGTACATAAACCAGACCTATAAAATCTGCAATGCCAAGTCGTTTATCTTTCCAGCCCTGATCCTTATGCACATATTAGCATCTTTCCTGTTGCTATGAAAGTAGCTCAGCTGTATATGAATGGACCGATTTATTTTTGAATACAAGGATTCTCCTGCACAATCCAAGGGTGCATTAAAGTTTTAAAACAGGGGAATCTATTTATTGCAATGCTTTCTCTGCCCTTTAGAACTGGGATCAGTTTTCAGACCCTTAAGTGTAATCATACAATTCATTTCGAGGGATTGTTTTTCATGTAGCATGGTAGCAACGAAGGAGTAAATTGTAAACATTTATCATCTAAGCAGCACATTTATTGATTTCCCATAGGAAGCACTTTGGGAACTTAGTGATAGATGTTGGTTCCGATGGAAAGTGAAAGGTTATAACAGTTCACTGATTATGGATCATCTGCTAGTGCTCAAGTGAAAGTTACCCATTTATTGCATTTTAAATGAATACTGGAGACCCTAAACACAGTGGGCCAAATCTTTGAACATGACAAGACTATGGTGAATAGGACATTCAGCCTGTTGATTATAAAAGTAAATGCACCTCATCATTTATGAAGATGTTCACTATTGATGACAGAAAACCACATGCATACATTTCATAATCTAATCATAACAAGTGATGATGCTAAAAACAGTGGTTCTTAACACTACAATGTCAAAATGATAAAATATGTCTGTAATGTCATGACATTAGCTTCGCCCTTTTATACTGTTATGTGAAATCACATACAATTATGTAAGGGGTGACATTATCTTCCCATGTTTAATAAATTGCTTGTTTTTCCAAAAATGCATATGGTTATCCCATGGTAAATTATTCAGCCTCTTACTTCACAATTTCAAACAGATATTACTTGCTGCCTGATAAATTAATTCTAGGCTTTTATGCCGCTCCATGAAAAGACAAAACAAACTTCATCAATCATATTTAACCCTTACATGGTATGAACAGGAATAACAGCAGGCTAATAATATTATGACAACACTTCATATATCTTTGAAACACTGGTCTTTACTACCCTCTGAGGGAAATTCTATGGAATATTTATTTCTGTCTTCATGTTTCACATACTTCCAAGAAAGGAAGCAAGCATTAACTGGCAGAAGTGCTAGGGCTAAATTGATTTACAAATCAATTTTGTTTTCAGTTTAGAAATGCTAACTATGTTAAATAAAATAATGTATTTGATCCACATTCTTTGGTTTACAGCAAAATAATAATTGTAATAATCTGTCCTATAGATTGAGAAAGAATTAAGATTAAGTCTAAGAGACATCAAATGAAGAATAGAAAAGACACATGGCAAGGCAAAATGTTACATGGCCACAATATTAAATGGAGATTCTCAATCATAAGAGCCATGGTGGTGCAGTAGTTGGAATGCAGTACTGAAGGCTACTTATTTGTATTTATTTTATTTGGTTTGTCAATTTCTTACAAGCTAATATGTATAAGTAAAAACATAGTTATGAATACATGGATACATATAAGAAGAATAAAAGAAAATAGGACAGGGATAGCAGGCACATTGGTGCACTTATGTATGCCCCCTACAGACCTCTTAGGAAAGGGGTGAGGTCAATAGTAGACAGTCTAATGTTAAAGTTTTGGGGGTTTGGGGAAGAAACCACAGAATCAGGTAGAGTATTCCAGGCATTGACTACTCTGTTGTTGAATTACTTCTGAAGTTTGGCAGTTCAATTCTCACCAGCTCAAGGTTGACTCAGCCTTCTATTGTTCTGAGATCAGTAAAACAAGGATCTAGATTATTGGGGGCAATATGCTGACTCTGTAAACTGTAAACTGTAAACTTCAGAATTGTAAAAGCTTCTTGGATGAGAAGCAAAACATCTTCAAGGAAAAGCAAAGAAAGTCCAGCTGCCTGTTGAAAAACCATTTACATGGCCACTACACACACACACACAAAAATAGCAGGCAAAGCAGATAACAAGAACTGCAAATGGCTAAGAATAGGAAAGTTGGAGAAAGAGGCGGAAGGGCTAATTCTGTACAAAACTAAGCCTTAAAAACAAATGCATACAAAGCCAGGATTGAGAAGACAGCAACAGACAGCAAATGCTGCCTCTGCAAAGAAGCTAAAGAAAAGGTGGGCTGCCTAGTTAGCTGTTACAATAAGATTGCCCAGATGACTGCAGACAACAGCATGACAAAGAAGCAACAATTGTGCACTGGAGTATCTGCAAAAAATACCATTTCTCTGCAAACAAGAATTGGTGAAATCACAATATAGACAAAGCAATAGAATATAAAGAAGCTAAAGTGCTCTGGGACTACTGAATTCAAACAGAAAAGCATCTGTCACAATACACACCAGACACAACAATTGTTGACAATTGGAAAAACAAAAAAAGACTGGATAGTGAATGTGACAGTACCTGGAGACAACAGAATAGAAAGAAAGAACTGGAAAAAATCACAAAATACCAAGTCCTGCTGACTGGCTAAACATGATTGACAACACAACCACCACCACCACCAATAATAATAATAATTTAAATTAAAGCCAAATAAAGGAAGTAAAATGGATGGTTAAAATTAACCATTAAAAGCAATATATAAAAAACTGTAGATAAAGTTCTTCTACATGGAAATCATTCCAAAACATTGGAGTGGCAGCAGAGAAGATTTGATCTGGGCTGCTACTAGATGAGTTCTTGGCAACTACAGACAAACCTTGGTTAGCAAGGAGAGTCATACAGAGTGAGGCATTCTCTCAAATAGCTGGACCTAAGCCATGTAGGGCTTTAAAGTTAATGATCATTACTTTGGATTTTGCTTTGAAACAAATTGGCAGCTGGTACAATGCTTTTAGCACTGATATAATAAGGTTTCTTCCAGGACCAAACTAGCTGCAAACAAAAATTTTCATGTCAATATCTGCTGGAAAATTAGTCTGGGCAATTTCTTGTTTAGTTTGCCCCTGGCACACTTCCAGTCAATCCCTATACCCAGATCAGAGGAATCAGATACACTCAGTTCAGCAGGGCTAACAAAAATAAATATGGCTGGATGTTTATGTATTAAACAATGGCAATATACAAAGCAGATAGCTGCCCAGATAAACTCTTATTTATTATTCATTGCAAGAGCTATTTTATGCTAGGGAATGTAGAGATTTGGATCTTTGAAGCTTAGATGATTTGACCTGAATTTTACTAGGTTTGGTCATGTATTATTCCAAATTCTGGATCATGTTCATCAATTCTGATTTCTGTACAATAATCCCTAGCCAATAGTAGCACGTAGCTTGAACACACAGACACCGAGATGGACATAGACAATTTATGATCATTCCAAACCAAACAAGATAAAAGTTAAATTGAAATCAGTTAACAGTATAGCAAACAGTTCACAAAGGTTGCTTGAATATTATCTCACACCAGATTTCCCCATGCAGTCATATTTTCTCCTGCAACATTATGTGTAAAAGAGTCACTTTTATCTGAAACAGATAGTAAAACATTAAGTTGTTTGACTTGACCTGGAAAATACAATAGCATACGTTGTGTGCTACTTTCTTTAGAAAGTACAGTAGATTAGAAAGTGAGTAATATTTTCTATTATTTGCAACCCATAAGGTAGAGATGCATCCCTTTTAAATGATGTTTTGAAAGCTGCCTTGTAGGGCAACTAAGGAAAACATCAGATTTTGTAAATGCTTTTTAATGCTTCAGAAAAGAGAAGAGAGAAAAAAAAACTTTAGGCAGATATCCTTGGAAACCATTCTTGACGTTCCTCCATTTATGAGCCTAATTCTTTTTGATGGCTTATGTACATGATTTACTGCCTTAGTACCACTTTATCCTGTTTGTAGCTCGAAGAAAGAAGGATGCTGAGATTTGACAAAGGATCCAAAAGAGTCCAAGAGAAAAGGATATAACTTGCTTGCAAACAAAAGCTATTAGAGAGTATTTGAGAAACCAACTCATTATGAAGAATGCATTTTTCAACCTGTAGTTGATAATACCTAGGCAAGCTTTTGTTTCTTCTATTTGAAAGCCAGCCATCAAGCACAAGGCAGTTGTAAAACTACTCTAACGACTGAGCTTGATCAAATCCAACTGTTCTACAGTTGGATTTTATCTGAAATACTTTTATGGTTGCAAGTTCCAGCTTATGAACCCTTAAGTCCAGAAAAATTTCAGAAGTGTTGCTGAGCTTCTTTGAATTACCACTACATGTTTCATTTTAACTTTCAACAGTGGAATGGAATATCTCTTTAAGGAATTTGAAACTTTTACCTGCCCTATTTTGTGTCTGTCAATAAGCTAATTATGTAAGTCAGATAAGCCAATAATGCAACCATTACCTTGTCTTTTGATAACTTATTTATAAGATACTCTCGCCTACAGTACCACGCAAGACTGTTCAAGGCCCTTCTAAGGTCAGTTTGAATATGTTACAAGCATCACATTATCACCATACAAAAGGACTGTATATTTTGTATTCATCAGCCTGGGCAGGCAGTGGTGCATGATTTCTAGAGTCTTAGCTAAATTGTTAATACTGAAATTAAGAAGTAGAAGATCCCAAACGCAGTTGTGTTTGACAACTTTTTGGTAGAGAGGCAGGTAATATTCTTACTGGATTGTATCTGACTCTCAAGTTGGTGTTCATATGGAACTTATTAATAAAGAGACAATCTCTTGTTTATCACAGATTGAATCAAAGACATTTTTGAAGTCAGCAAAACCAATAGATTGGGGCACTTTCAATTTATTAGAATATATTATAAGAATATATTATAGCTAAGCGTTGAAGAACTATTCCATTATCTTTTGTGAAACCTAGCCTGTTCTTCACATTCATTTTAATTTCAATCAGATAGTTTCACCAAAAATATTTGGTGCACAATTTAAATATGATTATGCTTAACAAGCTAATTGGTCTGTAATTGATCTCTGTCCTCCGTTTCAAATACAGAAATGACAGCATAAAAGTTCCTAGGGATCAGTACTGTCCTCTCTGTAAAGATGAAGACGGACCCCAAAACAGGTGCCTTTTAATCCACATTTACCTTGGTTAATCCAGGTATAATGTAATCATTGCTTGAATCTTCTCTGTGTCTGGTTGTTTAATTATTTTTTGCCTTTTGGTCTCAGAAACTGAAACTGGAAGCCATTATTCAGGGAAAGTATTTTCGGAAAGGGCCATTGTTATATATCTGCCTGTTATAGAGAGCTTGAAAAGAGGCTTCTTCAATGTGTAGAGGGCCGGCCATGTCTACTTATGCTAGAAGGACTGGTCCGGCTGCCAGATGAGAGATGATTTTTTTCTGATTAACCAACTAATTAGTTGTTGCTATGTCAGCTTTAATACTTCAACAAAACAAAACAAAATGACACAGAATTATACTCTTTTCTAGTCAACTATTGCTGCAAGTTTAGCAGCAGAAGATCAAGTTGATAGAATTCATAAGACATTATAGAGATTTGCTACCATATACTTCTGATCAAATCAGTTCTTAGTGTGAAGATTTTATGATGAGCTATGGGCCAATTTGGTAAGAGTTAGCATTCTTTTATGCTTTGAACAAGATTGAAAAATATATTTTTACCTGCTTCTAGTTGTGTTAGTGAGATGCAACAAGACTAAAATTCAAATCTGTTTTGAAAAACCCATAAAGGCTGTGTAGCAGGATTCATTCTATTAATATTCCTTCAAAAGGAGGATAAAAGGGCAAGCAATGAAACTAATCTGATGACATCTTAACATAATTCGGCAAATTATTTATTTTCATCAGACCTCAGAATCCAAGACCCCAAAGCATTTACTAGATGATGTTGTTAAATTCATATCTTCAATCTGATATCATTCCAGTTTACCAGATTAAGATAAAAGGAAAAAACACAAGCTTTAGGACCAAAGTCAGTTTTCTATTTTTCAGTTTCAATTAAATCCAGAAGAGAATTACATCTGAATCACAAAACTGAGTTACATCTCAATGGCTGAATATATTGTTTCTTAATGTAATTCAATTTTTGATGCCATATACTTTATTTTTTTTTAAATTTCCTTTAACTAATCGAAGTTTGGAAAGATGGATGGTGAGAAAGCTAATATGAAGTGGTACAGTAGAATTAAAATTTAAAATTAGCATCACTCAGCTAAGCAGTTGACCATTATCCCACAAGGGAATTCTTTGCATGTTTATTCTGAAATATTTTTAACTCTTTTTTAGAATGAAGCCAACAATCAAAGCCTTACCTAATATTGACACTGTGCTGAATTGAAATTTTATGCTGAATTGGATGTTAAAATGATGGCATCATTAAAGCGCTAGAAGCATGTACTGTATATTTGCATATACTATTTAGTGAAAATGGTATTATAATTGCTTTCACCAACCATCTTTTCCTACCTCATTTGATATTGACTATCTGAGGATAGCTATTAATAGTTTCATGGTTGTGTCTAATGGTCATAGACATTTTGTGGTGATATGTCAGAAACAGATTCATTTTATTTATTTATTTTTGTCAATTGTTTACAAGATAATAGGTATAAGTAAAAACATAGCTATGAATACATGGATACATATAAGAAAAATAAAAGAAATAAAAGAAACAATAGGACAGAGATGGTAGGCAGTTGGTACGCTTATGCAAGCCCCCTACAGACCTCTTAGGAAAGGGGTGAGGTCAATAGTAGACAGTCTAAGGTTAAAGTTTTTGGGGTTTGGGGAAGAAACCACAGTCAGGTAGAGTATTCCAGACATTGACCACTCTGTTGCTGAAGTTGTATTTCCTGCAATCAAGTTTGGTGCGATTAACCTTGAGTTTGTATCTATTGTTTGCTCTTGTGTTGTTATGGTTGAAGCTGAAGTATTCATTGGCAGGTAGGACATTGCAATGTATGATTTTATATACTATACTTAGATCAGACTGCAGGTGGCATAGTTCTAGATTTTCTAGGTCTAGAATTTCGAGTCTAGTGGCATGAAATAAGTAGAGGAGTGGAGAACTCTTCTTGTGAAATATTTCTGGACTTTCTCAACTGTGTTAATATCAGATACTGTCAGGCTTCAAAGAGTTGACCGGTTTATCTCCTGAAGTGAATCCCGACACATTGTCTTGATTGGGGAATGAAAGTCCAATCCTGCCATTTACAATATATCAACTTGATCGGAAAACATCTCTTACTTTTGAAGATCCCATCCCAGTTCGACTTAACTTATATCAGCATGAACACGCAACAAGGATGGGGTGGGAGAAGGTTTATCACTTCAACTCCTCTCATTATCAGAAACGAAACACAAACAATCATTGGGGAAGTTATGGCACAACCTGGGAATTGAAACCACATTCTGTTTGGTAATTAGTAGCATTCAGAATTGCGGGGTGGAGGTGTATAGGGCTAATGGGGAGGGCGGGTGTTAATTAGCTGCATAGGGTGGGGCTGCATGATAAATTGCACTGGGAGACAAATAATCTCAGCACTGACTTTATCCGGTATATCCGTTGTTGCCTTGTTTGAAGGAAAATGAGCAAAAATAAACATACCTATTCACAATGAATCATGTGAGTAATATAGTTTATTGCTAGATTTCCTAGTTGTACAAACGAATGCTTACAGATACATAATGTGGATTCATCTACATTTGCACTCTGAGTTCTCTTAAGAGGATCTATTACTTTTCTGACACTGCAATTAAAGTGATTTTTTTAAAGGTGAGAACTTTTAATGCTGATTTCATGGACATATCCATGAAATGACCTTGGTAACAGTATGATAGTGCTTTGCCATTATCTTTGTCTAGACAAAGGATATATTTTGACTTCTCACCCTAGCCTACGTATTGGTATTACTTGATTTTCTTTCATCAAAGTAGTAATAGGGCCTGGCCCTTCTCAGCTTCTAATCCAAAACATGATCAGTCAGATACTGAATTTTACACAGGTAAATAGTAACAGTCTGATTTTATTTGTATTTACTTAGGTATTATCTCCTGACTTCAGTAGGACTTATTGGGTATCCTTAGGCTTATGCAAAGGAATTTAGAGCGGTTCAGTTTCTTGCTGATTTCATATTTTTATGAAAGATAGACAAAATTCAAGTACTAATACATCTATTAGCTTATAACTGTCTCCATCAGTACATTTTTATATGAACTTTTTGCTTCAGCAAGCTCAGTCAAAATCACATCAAAATCAATCAACCTGCACACAAACAAGATCCTGTAACTTCCCAAGAAACTATTCGGCATTGTGTTAGAATTTTCCAGTATTCAGATCTATTAAATAAAAATAACTGTGTCTGCATTTTCCTTTTATTTGCAGTTCTGTAACTAGTGAATATATTTTGTATTCTGCTTACAAATCAACCCTCATTCTTAGGGATTCTTGAGTATTCAGCTTTCTGCAAAGAACCAATTTCTTCTAAATTCTTTTTGCCTCTTTACTTTTTTAAAGGGAAAAAGGTAATAACAAAGGCAGAGTTGCCAATCATGATTAACTTACTTATTAAAAATAAAAGTAAAAACAATTCAAAACATATTCAACCAATTATTCAGGATATACATAGATTCTTTAAATTAAGATATACATAGATTCTTTAAATTTCTAAACTATCAAATTATTGTTTCTGCTGTTCTAAAATTTATGAGATACTTATGCTCATCTAGATTGTGTTACAGTCCTTACCGCACAACAGCATGTTGTCTAGGGAGAGGACAGCATTATCTATGCAAAATAGCAATTTTTTGATTTTGTTAGATGATTAGCCATCCCACCAAAATTATGTAATGTGCATATCTAATTAGCATTTTTCCACTTCTTCATTCAGATAATTAATAACAATATTGGAGAGTTCAGAGCCCAGAGCTAAAACCTCTATCTTTCTGAATACCTGTCTTTGAATACGTACTGTCAGTTTGATAAGGAATTATAGATGAGTACTTGATTGAGTATGCTTTTTGAGCCAACTATATAGCAATCTAATTACCATGTTATTCACCCTACACTTTGCACTAATATTAATTAAAACCAATCAGTTAATATGCCATGGATTCTTTATCAAATGATTTGCAGAATTCATACATTGCATCTACAATCTATGAAAGATGTTACAGAAAATGAGGCAAGGCTAATCTGGCAAGCTTTGTCCTTGAGTGTAAGTGGTAGTTGTTACTTAGTGGTCTCAGCTGATTTTTCCAATTACTCTTTTTAAAGAAATTGAAATGCTGCATTGAGTTGTACTGAATAAAAGTAAGTTGAAACTCACTCACTCACTCACTCACTCACTCACTCACCCCTCCTATATTGATTGCAGACTGGTGGTTCCCCTGGATTCTTCGTTTCCTCCTTACTAAAAATAGGGATGATATTTACCATTTTCCATTGTCCTGCATTTTATCAAGATTTCTCAAAGATAAGGTCTAAAAATTCAGCTAGACTATCAGAAAGTTATTTTAATATTCTAAAATGCAATTAATAGAGCCTTTAGATTTAGACTCTTTTGAGGTAAATGGGTATTCTCTAACATATTTCTACAATCTCAAGTCAGTCCAAACCTTTTCATCTTTTATTTTCCACTGTCTAGTGAAGTATGTATGCTCAATTTGTTTAGTTGCATTTCTCTGCCTTTTTTGAGTTATCTATTACCATTTTATCATCAACTGTGAACAGCTGTACACTGAATTATTTACTTTTTGTTTTGCACATATTGGAAAGATCTCCCTTTGCTTTACAGCAATTGACAATCTCAATTCCTTTAGTTTATCTGACATTATTTCTACAGTTTCAGGAAGCCTGTCCAAATTCTACCTCTTATACATGTCCTTCCCCGCCACACCTTGTTAAACTTTTTGTGTAGTCATTTGACTTCTGCTGCTGTTTTTCTTTGTTTTGTCACAATAATTTGCTTGCAATATTTCTTTAAAAAAAAAAATCTGCTGAATCTGATTCTCCCATGCAGGGTTTATTTGCAGGGGGTGGGGGTGGGGGGGAGGTTTTTCAGAAGTGGTTTGCCATCGCTTCCTACCTAAGACTAAGAAAAAGTGACTGGCCCAAGGTCATCTAGCTGGCTTTGTGACTAAGGAAGGACTAGAATTTCTTCACCCATGGAACCATATTTATTTGTGGGTCCATGCATTTGACGTGGTCCCTTTTCCCTAAATTTCTGATATTATCAGTTCTTTTCTTTACTAAGACTTTTTTGGGGGTGTCTTTTGCAAATGGAGAAATTATTGCTATTGTGAAAATATTTTATTTGTTAAGTTTGTTTTATTTAAAATTGCTATGGACGGTTTCCTACTCTATATTAATTGCAGTTTTCAGTTCAGTGTAGATTTTGTACCAAATCATAATTTCAGATTTCCACAGAGTTCAGCTGTTGAATGGGCAGTATAAAAGCCGGGCAAAGCTTTAAACTAATAAGTATATTTCTCACTCACCAGTTTTGGAATTAGAACTTGCAACATTCCTGGTTGGAGAAGACTGATATCATTCTAAATGAGTATACTGATGATGTCAAGAATTAAGAAAAAAAAGTTGTTCTGATATAAATATCTGATATTTTTATTTCTCAGGGCCTTCTGTTGGATTCAGGGGTGGGATTCTACCAGTTCATACCTATTCGCTAGAATCGCTTGTTAACATTCTAAGCAGTTCGGAAAACCAGTTGTTAGAAGAAATTACTGGCCTAATCCTGTAGGGAAGGCAGGAAGGAAACATTCTGGTGTTGCTTACAGAAACTGCCTCTCCGTTAACCCTTATTACATTCTTGGCAGGACTAGACTTTCTGTCTCAGGAACGTCTCTGGAGTTTTTTTCCCCTCCTTTGCTGGTACTTTGCTTGTGTGGAGTGACCTTTCAAAGTTACAATGGCACTGAAAAAAAGTGACTTATGACCATTTTTCACACTTAGAACTGTTGCAGCATCTCCACAGTCATGAGAGGCCATGCGAGGAGATGCATGCCTCGATGTGAGTGATATTGAGTTGGCCACGCCCAGCCAATAACATGACCACCAAGTCATGTCCACACAGTCACATTTCCACCAAGTCATGCCCACCAATAAGCCACACTCACAGAACTGGTTGTTAAAAAGTTTGAATCCCACCCCTGGTTGAATTCATAGAAGTTTTGCCATTGCTGGGTTCTAGTTATCAACATCTGTATATTGCTACATACAGCCAGACCAATGGGACTCCAAAACTTTCCATATCATCCTGACTATTATCCCTGACACTTTCAGGCCTTGTGCTAGCACAACTGTCTTTCAAGGCCAGAAGTGATCCTTTCCCCTTTTGCTGACTCCATTGGCTGGCTCACTCTATTACAGTGGTGGCTAACCTTTTTAGGCTCCTGCGCCAAAAATTGTGCACACGCTTGCGAATGCACGCTCATGTGCCAGCATCCAGAAGGCAATGCCCCTTGCACATATGCACACAATCCTCCCCCCTGCTGCCCCCTTACCTACACTGCACATCCCAGTTGATTTTTGGCCCATTCGAGGCCATTTTCAGCCTCTCAGAGGCTTGAGGAAAGCTTCTGCAGGTTTTGCAGGCTGAAAAATGGGACTTTCAGTATTTGTGGAAATAAAGGAAGTGATGAAACAGGCCTATTTTTTGGCCTGCAAAGGCTTTCCTTAAGCCTCTGGGAGGCTGAAAAAGGCCTCAAACAGTCTGAAAATCAGCTGTGAGGCATGCGCATAAGCAGTGAGGTAAGTTTGCCAGTGGCTCACACGCCAGCACAAATGGCTCTGAGTGCCACCTGTGGCATGCATGCCATAGGTTCGCCATTATGGCTCTAGTAGAATTACAGCTATGACAGGCCCCTAAAATTCATATGCCACAATGTTTTTAATTTTCAATAACTCCCCGTCCAAGTACTCAGCCTGATTAGTAATTTGATTTTGTTGCTTTGTTCATCCTGCCATCCTATCTGTTTTGCTGTCTTTTAAGAAATCTACTTTTGTAGACCTTGAGATTCTTCTTAGCACGCTGATGCTTTTCTTCTCTTCCTCAAGGTCCCACTTTGCTGCATGCCTTTAACTCAGCTCCTGTGGTAGCTATGAATAAATATTAGAGCTTAGAAAACTACATTTATAACAGGAACTGCAGAACATAAAACAGCCTCATGAGTGTTGTTGCTATAATTATTTTTTAATTATTGTACATCTTAAACACTTTCAATAGAGTAGAAGCTAAACACCAAAGGAAGTTCATGCGGGATAAGTGAATTCAATCACCAGAATAATGTCTCTGTTTTAGCAGATGCTGTCATTGCAAACACAGTACAAAGCCATACCATTTTAGTCTGAGGACCGCATTGTATCATAGCCAAGTGGTACTGAATTACTTAGAAATTTGAAATGCCTTTCATTCAATATCTTAAAGTCTTTAATAGCAAAAACAAAACAAAACAAAAAAATAATGTGCTGCAGTTCCTGTTATAAATGTAGTCTTCTAAGCTCTCATATTTGAAGAATCTGAAGAATTTGAGACATATAAAACAATAAACAAATCATGGTATAAGGTAACAAGAAGGGTATTGTGGAAGAAAATCTGCAATCAAAAAGAGTCCCTTTTTGATTATCAACAAATATATTTGGTGCTATATGCATCTTATTGTCTGATTCAAGAGTATCCATAGGTTAATTGGCAGCTGTGATTCTAGGAACCTGCCTCTTGTTTATGTGTAAAACATGCAAAAAAAGCCTTTGACTGTATGGTTACAGCTGCCATATTAATCCCTCTATCCCATCCCCATGTAGATACCATTCATAAAAATGCTTTACTTATTTTCCTTGACACCAATATAATATTTTTATCATAAATATTTCCATCTTCATTTTGTAGAACATTTATTCCTAATAAAAAGGGATATTCCAGGGAGAGATATTCTAGAAGAGATATTGGATGGGTTGAGATATTTTGTATTTAAATATGAACATTAAATATTTAATCTTTTTTATTTTTTGTTATCTCAAGAAGGATTGTATGTAGAAGCTTGGCAAAATACTTAAAAGCTCACTATATTTCAATAATCGGAAATAAACCTGGAGAATTGAACCAATGGTAAAGTTCCTAATTTTTAAAGAAATGAATAGAAGGGTGAAGTACAGAAGAGTTAGTGTCTATATTCTATGACACCATCCAATTAAAGAATGCAAAATCAAGCTGCTGAAGTAGTACTCAATTAATATTATGTACCAATGTATATTTAGTTTGTTAAAGACCCATTAATTGATAATCTGCTGCAATTAGCCCTTAAGTATGTAATTAATATTCTAGTAAATGCTCATTTACCATTATTTTACATTCACTACTAATGAATAGATATTTAATTGAAATCTGCTTCTTTTAAACTTGAATAACAAATAAGCTTTCCTATTTTCTATGATTATCTTCTGCTGTTTTCTTTCTTTAGGCTATTTTCATTTCAAGTTGCAAAGTTGTTAACCTCCTCGTGGTTCATTCAGCTAAACAGAAAATAATCAGTTTTCCAGCTCATTCGGACTGGTATGCTGGGATTATAAATTTACCAAAGAACACAACTGCAAAATATTTCCTCCCATGCAAGGATCTCTAAAATATAGTCAGAATTATAATTTTAACTTCTTGTTTGCCTCTCTTTTAGTAACTGCAGATGTACATGTTGAGGGTAAATGAGGTAGAGAAAATGGAACAACACATGAGTATGGTAATAATACTGCCTTATGGGGGGAAACCTTTAACATTGATTCTCTATGTTTGAGCTTTTGCTATCTGATAAGCAGCCAATGATAGCATGTAGTTCAGCAGACATGAGTAGAAAGAAAGATAAACAGGTTTTGGATGCAGCCAATGATAGCATGTAGTTCAGCAGACATGAGTAGAAAGAAAGATAAACAGGTTTTGGATGTGAACAGTGGAGAACTGGAATTTACATTTAATTTTTCTTTGGGTAGGTTGAGAAAACTTTTGATTAAAAACACGGTAGTACAAGAGTTTGGGGATGATGAATAATTTAAGTGACTCCAATGTCAAATCTATATATTTGAGAGTAACTCATGTTTGAAAATTGTTAATCTATGCAACTGGGGCTGATTTAAATATTTCAGAATCTGTGGACATAATGTAATAGTAAAGATTTTGGATTAATGAAGATTAGAGAATCTAGGTTTCTTTTAAAACAGCACACAAACTGTATTTATGTTTGCTTTGTTTCATTTAAAATATACTGTCTGCCTTTTCACCCATGTTGTTCATATCCATGCATTTTTAACAGGTGCTGTTTCATTAAACTTATCTGTTAATTTTCAGATAAAGACAATAAGGGCAGATTGGAAAAATGTATGCCTGCGTGTCTGTGTCTGTGTCTCCCTCTCTGTGTGTTCTGCCATTCAGTTATGTCCAATTTTCACAGCCTGCCTGGACAGCCTGTGGTTTTCTTGACAAGGTTTTTCAGAAGTGGTTTGTTATTGTCCCCTTTCTAGAGCTGAGACAAAGTGACTGGCTGAAAGTTACCCAGCTAACTTTGCAGCCAAGGCAGACTAGAACTCACATTCTTTAGTCCAATCCTTAATCATTACATAAAGCTAATGTCTCTGTAAGAAAATAGTGTTGGAGCAAATCAAACAATTGTATTGTTATCTCAGATGCCAATGGAAAAGCTCAGAAGAAAGACATCAGAAAATGGCCATTTCTTGGCTTTCTGTTTTCAGGAGAAGCTGTCATATCAAAAGAGAAGCAGCTCCCATGATTGGGAATAATATGTTTAACAAACCCAGCTAGCTGCCATTGATAGCTTTGTTCTTGAATTTAACAATTATCTTTTGAAGCTATCCAAGTTAATGATTGCACCACCTCTTTAACTAAGCGGGGTGTGAAGAAATTGCTCCCTTTTCTTTGTCCTAAATAGCTCCAAGCTAATAATTTCTCAGGCATTTGGATTCAGTTTGATCAAAATGAAATAGTTTTTAAAATGTAAATGTTCCCACATCTTAATGTGGGATTCTTCGGCTTCCCCTCGCTTATAAGGAAGATAAGCATGCAAGTGCCCTGTCCATTGTGCAGAATTCTCTCTTGTAATCCACAGGCTTCACAGATTCTTGCACATCAAGGGCAAAGTGTCAGACGTTCACTCTTCTGAAAAAGCTTTTTTCACTGCTGGTAATGTGGAAAGCTGTCTTTTTACCGAATATCTGTTTTTCCTTATCGGGTTGATTTGCTTTGGAAATTATAACTATTTCAATGTCCCAGCTTCCTTGATGTCTGGGCTTGACTTCTTATTATTTGTAGCTTAAGTAAGTGAGCCTCTCTCTTATACTCACTGATCCTGCCAGATTTCCTGCCTAGGCGGTCCTTCAAATCTTTCTGCAAACTTTCCAAGAAAAGCTTCCTGATGATGGTTCCTTTTGCTTTTTAAATATCACTTTAAATATTAAATATTCCCACAGCATGAACAAGCCACTTTGAGATCTGGTTGTCATGTTCTGGTGTCCAGAGTCAAGAAATGCAGACAACACAGTTCAGTGTGTGGCACTTTTTATCTTGCAAACATGAAACCCAGCATGAAGAAATCAAAGTCAGTGCTACTGTGGTTTAACCTCCACCCCTTAAATGCACTCCCCTCCACTCTCCACCTGACATGCGCTGCCAATGTGTCTGTTGTGTTCTTGCAGCATCACAGCTTCTACTCTTTGACTAGGACACCATGCTCCCTGTACCTGCATGTGCTGTGCCACTCAGCATTTCTGCCGTGAATCAGCTGTTGGCAAAGCCCACGGCTCAGCTGGCTGTCCGTTGGCTTCATAACTGTGGCAGCATCCTGCAGGGTCCCTGCAGCATGCATGCCTTCTCCACAGCTCCCCACAGCATGTAAGACTCATCTGTGAGGTAGACAAGTGTTCAGCTGACATGGTCGTCAGCTGGCATGGATGTGCATCCCAGCTGGTGGCTCTCCTCCCCCACCTGATTGGCAGCCCCGGCCGGCTGGCGAACCACCCAGGGGCTGACACTGGCCCAATTTCTCTCTAATTCAGTGACTTACCTCAGTGTTCTGCTTCTATAATACAAGTAATCTATGACTTAATTGGCCATTGAGTGAAGCAATGCTTCACTCAGGTTGATACTCACCCAACTTCTTCATTCATTGATTACAATCCTGTATTTCTGGTTGCAGTTGTTAAATGATCTCCCAAAATCATTAAATGACAGAGTGAAATAGCTGCCTTGTGAAGGGTTTCAGCACCATGTAGAAGAAGAGGGAGTCCTCTTGGCAGGGAGCAGCATCTTGCAACCTTCTGTACTGGCTTCCTGATTGTCTTTTGGGGGAAGCTAACAGAGAAGATTGCAAATGGCAATGATATTTTCAGGAAGCGTAACCAACAGATTGCAAGGATCTAGCTCCATGTGACTGTAGATGTGTATATACAACAGTTTGCAACAGTTGGAAGTGTTTTATGGGTCCATAAAGTATCCTTTCCAAGACTGCTATTAATTTGAACTGTTGTAAAGCAAATGGTTATAAGTTGAGGACTACCTGTAAAGAAACAGTTTGGTTATGATCGATGCAAGAATTCACAAAAAGCATTGGGTGAGGGAAAACACAAGAAGTCTTAAAATTAAGGCAGGAGTTTTCTCCATGAATCTTAAAGTGAGCCTGAAGACAAAGATTGCAGTTTCATTGCATAAATAGAAGTTACTTAAAGAAATATTACTTTTACTTTGATATTTCCAGAATCTAAGAGACAAAGAATAATGGGCCTCCTGTGTAACTTAGTTCAGAAAATGCTGTGTCCCCCACATGAAAAGCACTAAAATAAACCATTAAACTAAGAATAAAGAGAACTTTGGATATACATATACTATATACATTTGATTAATAAATAAATAAACTGGACAGAACTCAAATAATCCCAACCAAATCAACCAACCTCTTTAACCATTGCTATGCAGATTTTTACATCTTCCTGTTTGCTCACTGAGAAACCTTCAACAGGTTCTTTTCTTCAGTAAAATATACATTATAATTACTTTCCTGTTAATTGAGCTATTTCTCAGCCAGTAGTGAATGCTATCAGGTGCTTCATTAATGTGAAATATATTTTCCCTCTGTGGGTTAATGACATAAATGAACAGCCATGCATGATGAGCATTTGAGACATAAAGGAAGTAATATTTTTGGTGGGTGAGTTTTAACTGGATTTTAACATTTAGCTCTTCTTTATCCTTCCATTAATAAAACCGCTAAGATTAACAATAGAAATTAGAAATTTATACTAAAATTCTTTTCTATGGGATTTTATGAACCTATGACAAATATAGAACAATCCATTCTATAGGAATAAAGAAAAACAGCCATTTGATATTTCTGAAAGATACTTGGAGCTGTATAAATTTTACCCATATATTTCCTCATTATCCAAAGGGGTAATCTCACTGAATGGCACACACTAGGATATAGAACTTATGAATTGGCCACTTTTCATTGTTTCTTAGGAATTCAGTAATGTGAAAGATACTTCATTTAACTAATTCAGCCACAAATATCCTCAAATTGCATCCTATTTCCTGTCCCAGTTTCCAAGAATGGAATGATGAGATCTGGAGGGCAGTATATTCACCATCTGTTGAACAAGTATGATTTCATTTATCAAATTTATGAAGATCTCAAGTTGCATGGAGAAAAGCCTTCATAAACTTTATTTTATCTTTTCACAGAAGCTGAGTAGAACAAATGGAGAAACCAGGAGAAGAGGACATGGCCATAGAACCACAAATACCTGAATTAGTGACATGTTTGTATCTAACTAATATATTTATTTTCCTTTTAAATAATGGCTGCTGAAATTAGGTTTATTGAAACAAAAATATAATTGCTTTCTCAAACACTAAGTAAATAATTGGTAGGCAGGATTATTTCCCTTGGCAATAATTTTTGCAGGGTTCCAGTTTATATATGGTGTAAGAGGATATTAATAGAAATTTATTTATTGAAGAGATTTATATAGCCATCCAATGATTCCTGGTGACATAAGGCACACAATGCAAGAAATAATCCCAATGTTCTCAGATGCATAAACATTGCTGACTTTAAACTTTTCAAAATCACTATTATAATAATCCAAAGCACCCTTGTAAGATATTGCAATAAGGGACTATGATTTGCTGTCTGCATGTGTAAATATGCAAGCAGCATATTTACACATGCTGAAAATCAAGTATTTACAATACTGAAAAATAAGAATCCCTTGATTTTCAGTATTTGTAGAGACAGATCAATTTAAAAGTGGCATAATAATTTCGGTTCCCTTTGCAAGGATGTTTGAAAAGGAGAAGAGGATGTAGTATATACTTTTAACTGCAAGTTGCACATATTGCTAAACTAGAACTTGTTACATTGCTAAAAAAATGATCTGTCATATCACCAGAAAGAAATGTTGCAAAATTGTTGTAGAAACATAAATAACTAATCTAAAACATACAGTTGTCTATAAATTATGTAAAATCAAGTCTCTTTTAAGTCAAGAATGAGTCCTGGTGACTTCGTGGACTCCATGTAGTTTTCTCTGGAAAAGCATGGAATAAAAATCATGGGCAATTTGAAATTATGAATTCTATACAACTCACTGAATTCTGATTGTTGTATCTATCACCTATCATTATAACACATACACCCCCCACACCCCCACACCTGTTAGTGCTAGCTGTGTGTAAGAAGTAAATAGAAATCACCCAAATTCTAAAAAGGGGAAAATTGATTCCTTAAAGAGAATCAAGACAGGGCAGTCTTGAATTTTTCCTCCCATTCACTCCTGCCTCTCTTCACTAAGCTGATACTGCTTTTCTTTTTCAAATGCCAAGTGCATTTTTAGAGTGGGCTATTATAATACATTTAAATAATAATAATTTATAGTTTGGAATAATATATCAAATGAAATGAAAATATAGTTTTACGTATAATTATCTATTTGAATATGAAATAGTTAAAGGCCCAATGATTGCATGGGCAAGGAATGTAGGGCACAACATTAATCTGGTAGTTTGGCAAAAAGCCTGGAAACAAAATTATAAAATAAAAAAATCGGTTATTTATAAAGAAAATCAATACAAAATGTGTTACTGGTGGTATCTGGCACCTTCAAGGTTAGCAAATATGTACCCAAACTTAAAGCCGACTTGTTGGAAATGTAAGCAAATGGGGGGTAACTTCTTTCACACTTGGTGGCTTTGCCTCAAAAGTAAAAAGTACTGGAAAAAATTAGAATTTGGATAAAAGAAATTGCAAGTATACAACTAGAATTTAAGGCCAAAATATTTTTGTTGGGAATGTTAAAAGGAAACTGTGCAAAAAAAATGAAATACTTAAGTCTCCATATAATCACAGCAATAAATGATCACACCATCTTAGCTGATTAGAAATATATATGTTTTATGTTTATATTTGTTTTTGTATATTGATTTCATTTGCATTTAAATGTATTTTATACATTGTATATATTTTTCTTTTTAATCTTTAATATAGTTTATTTTAAATATTAAAAAAAGAAAAGAAAATATAGTTTTAGCACAATGTGTCCACTTCATTAACTGAGGCTTACTTAACCAGTGCTGTTCTTTTTAAAGAAATAATAGCTTGGAAAGAAGTAAAAGTCCAGCCTAGAAGTTCATCACTTCTCTTTGGTATTTTATATTTTTCATTGACTCAATCTGATGTTCAATTTCTTAAATTTGCAACTTGAAAGTGTCATAAGTGGTAGTGATTGTAATAGCCTGTTCATCAAATGCCTGTATAAAAGGGGTAGAACTTCAATCAGCATCTTTATTTTGTTTTCCCTTTCCCCTACAGATGCCCCTGTTGGTCACCAAGGATGGTGCTTTTGAACATCAGCATTCTTCTGACCATCAACACAACTTTTTAAATAATGTTTGCCAGTACATCTTATACTTTATCTGTCACAATGCTGTTATGGGCAATAGATTCTTGGAATAGGAATGTAGAGAATGTAGATGAGCAACTCCCACTGATGATCCTGAGAATTGGAAAGCAGGACATCTGTTACACAGAGAAAAACACCAAGGGAAGGGACATTGGATGTGAACTAGGAGAGATACTTTCTGAAAGGGACTAACAGCTTTCAGAAACTGCCAGCTGTTTGGAATAGATTTTGTTCCTAAGTTACTGTAAAGCTGCATTGTTTCAAATATCTGGGAAGCTTCAATTTTATATCTGCTGAGAGAAGCTGATATTATCAGCAGTTATGATGGCCCATTAAAGGGTAGCATCTCTTCGGTCTTTCCTCCTCCTCCTCCTCCTCCTCCTCCTCCTCCTCCTCCTCCTCCTCCTCCTCCTCCTCCTCCTCCTCCTCCTCCTCCTCCTCCTCCTCCTCCTCCTCCATACAAAATTTTGTTTCTTGCACTTCTCCCAGTCTCAACCATTGTTATTAGATACGGATGAAGTCTTTCCATCTTCTTCTGGGTGTGCCTTGTGCACATTAACCTTCTTTTTATGTATGCCTTATATCAGGGGTATCACGAGGGCCATATCAGGCTTGTGTTTGACTGCACACTGCTGAGGTCAGCAGTTCTATTCCCGTGAGTGAATAAACCATATAGGGACAAGAAAGGAGCCTCCCCTGACTGCCTACTGGCAGTCAGGCATCCGTGGGTAAAGATAACACTGCCTGAAAAAATTCCTTTCACAGAGGCAGGCAGCCACCTTGGTGATCCCTGGCTAACACGTGCTATATGCTAAATAAATACAAATAAAATCCTTTTTCAAATCTCTTCATAATATTGGCAGTAGATGAACCTCACAATAACATCAGAAAGGTAGGGTGCTACTTTCTGATTCCATACTTACATCATGGAGCTGGGGGAAAGGACACTTAGCTATGGCTCTGTACGTGTCATATTTAGGAATGCAATAAATATCTAGCATTATGGCCTTCAGAATACAGCAATCTGTATGGTACATAAGCAAAACATATGCAGCAATTTTACAGTAGGAAATGCAACTGGTATCAGTGTCTGAGAAACCTGTGGATTTCATATCAATGGTCATATCAATGGAGCTAATTTAGGAGAATGCTACTGGATCTCAATCTTCTGAGTGTAGAGTGTATTATGATTGAACTATCTGCACAGAAGAGAAAGATCGACTTCATATTGCCTGATGCATATTTTCCCAGAACCCAATTTTGGCAATGCTGCCTGACATTATATGTCCTTCAGATGGTACAATATGTACATCATGTAAATGCACAGGTTTGAAAGCTTTCAAGCACTCACAAGCTTCACACTTGAATGATTTTCAGAAACTGCTCAACAGCAATACGTCACCTTGGCTGTTTCTCTACCTTTCCATGGTTTAGTACTTGACGAAAAGAAATGATCCAGGTTTATCTTCAGTTCCTTCTATTTTTTCCACTCTCTTTGATTGCTTGAGCTACACCCCTGCCCTGGAGTTTTCAGCAGGTGTCAAATGCAAGGTTACACAGCAAAGACCATTTGCCCTTTGCTTTATTGCAGAGTGTTCTTGAATGTTTGCCTTTGTTCAGTTGTTTGCTTTCAGTTAAGAGCTCCCTCCTTGTGGTTCAACCAGATATGCCCTAGAGTCTGCTGTCCTTCCAATTTATCACCCGACAGCAAAGATTGTACAATGTAATTAACAGTCAGTGCTAGCTTTTACGGTATGCGCTGTAATGAAAGAACCATCTGAAATTAGGACTTAAATAATGACAGGTTTAGGAATATGCAGGCTGGTATTTGTTATGAATTTTAATAGCATAACTTTGCAGCTAATTGGAGACCAACTAAACCCCTTGGACACATTTCAAGTCACGTCAGTATTTTTTTCTCCCCAAGGAATCTGATAGGCTATGCAGCTTAGTACTGCCTTTTTCTATCTTAATTACCATATTGAGTTGTTTTAATGCTAGTTTATTTTAGAAGCATGCATTATGACTTTAAGCTAGACAGTGCTTCTTATCCAGCCATTGCAATCTTATTTAAATTTAACATTAGGAAAAGAAAAGAAGCAGATTTATTTAAGGGTAAAACTAGATCCATGATCTTGTGTGTGCATATCATTTACATTGGAAGATACGGATGATTATAAACCATGCTCGTCTTTCATGTCAGCAACCTTGAAAGGCTTAAAAGACAGGAAATGTAACATGAGAATGGATGCTAAACTTGTGTGATGTTGAGCTTTCCTAAATACACTGGATTATACCACTGAATAGGGATGTGGTGGCTTAGTGGCTAAGTTGCTGCACTTGTTGAACAGAAGGTTGGCAGTTCAGCGGTTCGAATCCCTAGCACCACATAATGGAGTGAGCTCCCATTACTTGTCCCAGCTTCTGCCAACTTAGAAGTTTGAAAGCACATAAAAATGCAAATAGAAAAATAGGGACCACTTTGGTGGGAAGGTAACAGCACTCTGTGCGCCTTCAGCATTTAGTCATGCCGGCCACATGACCATGGAGACGTCTTTGGACAGTGCTGGATCTTTGCTTAGAAACGGAGATGACATTGCCCCTAGAACCAGAAATGACTAGCACGCATGTGCAGGGGAATCTTTACCTTGATACCATTGAAAGAGCAAATTTTCATCACCAAAAACCAATAGCTATTATTTTTGCAGTGTGTGCCACAATTATCATTTTGATTTTCTGGAGAAAAGCACTGAAATTCCCAGCACATTTGCTAATGTAAAATTCCATGAATATGCTGAGCAACATGTTCCTGCAAAAATGAATAAAGGGCAAAAGAACTACCGTCTGGAAATCAAACAAGAAAAACAATACCATACTTTGTTTGGGCTTTTTGGACAATTATCATTTGCATATTTATCTACGTTTCCCATCCTGTGCCAAATTTAGTATTAAATCATAATACAGTAGCAGACCATGTTATAATTTGAAAGTTGAAATACAGGTTGCACATAACAAGTACCACTTTGGTGTAATGGTTAAGGCACCAGGCTAGAAATTGGGAGACTGTGATCTAATCCTATTTTAGGTCTGAACCCAGCTGGGTAATTTTGGATTAGCTACTTTCAGTCCTAGTAAGAAATCAATAGCAAACATCTTTCAGAAAATGGTGGAAAGGAAGCAGACAGTTGACTCATGACAACTGTCTTGGTAGTTGCCATGAGTCAAGTCTAGCATGAAGACATTATTATTTAAGTAAATAGCATGAATGAAATCTTGTTTTAGTTTAATAGAACAAGGAATACACTAACATAAGAAGAGCAGCAAAGGTTACCTAGCTAATATCCAGAACAAACTGGAGAATATTATATCATGATCCATGTTTCTTTTGGCTCATAGGACCTTGTGATGGATTAAAATATATTGAAAAACTATCTGATTATCTACAAGTTTTCCCTCATCCAAAAGTCTGGTGATTGGGGAATTTCATTGGTATTGGATGTTCTCTAGAGGCTGTGAGTCATGTTGACCCCCATTATTTGAGCATATGTTCAACCATTTGTTACACTCTGTTTCTAAGTACATTATGATTATAATGAATATATATCAATTTTAGACTCTTATTCCAGTGAACAGTAAAACTCTGCCACATTTTATTCATAATGAAAATTCTTTAGAGTTTTTTTTACACAACTTTCCTATCTGGTTTCTAATAAAAGAACAGGAAAGAAACTGCTTTTAATATTTAGAAAAATGGATTTTGTTTTGTAGCTTTCCAATTTACATCCATTTCAATGGCAAAGTACCAATGCTCTCTGTGATCAAAGTTCCTAACTCAGAATAGCCCTTCATTATCTAAATAAACAGTTCCTTTCATGGCCTTCTCATTATTTTTCAGTCTTGAAAATATTTTTTCCTTGTAATTTTTCAGTACAGCTGAGAGTTTTCTGAGATAATAAAGCAGTTGCCTCTTTAAATGCAGGTTCTTTCAGAAGAAGAAGCTACATTGGTTAGTTTTGCCTCTAATCTCAGCTTTAGCATTTTTCATGTTTTGAAAAGATTGCCCAATCATTCAGCAAAATTGTATTTTTCCATTTCCTATGTCAGTTTACTTAACCTGGTTCTTCTTCACTCTCCCCCTTTTCATATCATTTTAACCTATATATTATTGCATTCATGGTGTGGATGGGTGTTTAAAAGCCGCCAGTCTACAATCCATTTTATCTTTACAGTTTATTCTCAGTATAATACAAAGAGACACAAGCAATACCTCATCTAGGATGGGATAATGCTATCTGTTCTCTGCAGTAGCCTTGAAATGCTAGTTGCTAGGAAAAAGTATTAGGGTATGATGTTTTCCTGTTACAAATTAGGAATGGGTATAATATAAAACCTTTTGGCAGACTGCCTTTTCCAAGGAATCTTACTATAATTTTGTGCTCATATGCAAGATATAGAATACACAAGTAATATGTCCACCCCATGCATGCTTAATACAATGCAACTTTTCCTTTCAACTTTATGAACTTTGCTCTTTTCTGTTATTGCTCATTCATATAGGCCACTTTAGACTAATTTCAGCTTGCTACCTGAATGTGACACAATAGCAGTAATCCAATAACTCAGTAGAAGGAAAATTGATAAATTCGAATAGCAATAGCAATAACACTTAGAATTACATACCACTTTACAGTGCTTCACAGCCCTCTCTAAGCGGTTTACAGAGTCAGCATATTATCTCCAACAATCTGGGTCCTTATTTTACTGACCTTGGAAGGATGGAAAACTGAATCAACCTTGAGCTGGCAAGACCCGAATTGCCAAACTACTGGCAGCCGGTGATTAGCAGAAGTAGCTTGCAGAACTGCATTCTAACCACTGCAACATGGCAGCACTTAATAAAGTACATATTTGGCAATTTTTGCTCCTACTAAGTTAGTGGTAGGTGCTGATAATTATATATGACATCAAGAACATATATCAGAATTGAAATCTTACTGATAGTTGAAAATGGACCTTTAAAGTTCTAACTGCCTTGGGATTTGACAATCTCATGGCTATCTTTTGGTGTGTCCCTTTCTAGATAACAATGTCATCAGAAAAGTTTCTCTTAAATTTTTGGTACCTTTTAGTGGACATACAGAAGAGGTCTACTATGTTATACCCATTCTGTAGAATGCAGCTAAAAGGGACTAATTGTATACTCCGCCTCCGCTCTCTTATGTTTAGGAAAGAAGTCAATATTGTCTGCTTTAGATATTTATTTTTCCATTAAATAGGTTAAAAACAATTTAACAATATGTGTCATAATGAGATGATTATGGCTTACAGCTCATGAAAACCCCAAATCCACAATCTCAGAAAATTTGAATATTGTGAAAAGGTGCAATATTCTAGGCTCAAAGTATCCCACTCTAGTCAGCTAATTAAGCCATAATACTGCAAAGGGTTCCTGAGCCTTTAAATGGTCTCTCAGTCTGGTTCAGTAGGATTCACAATCATGGGAAAGACTGCTGACCTGACAGTTGTGCTGGAAACCATCATTGACACCCTCCATAAGTAGGGAAAGCCTCAAAAGGTAATTGCAAACAAAGTTGGATATTCCCAAAGTGCTGTATCAAAGCACATTAATAGAAAGTTATGTGGAAGGAAAAAATGTGGAAGAAAAAGGTGCATAGGCAGCAGGGATGACTGCAGCCTGGAGAGGATTGTCAGGAAAAGTCTATTGCTCAGTGGTCCAAAGTCTTCTTTTCTGATGAGAGCAACTTTTGCATCTCATTTGGAAACCAAGGACCCAGAATCTGGCAGAAGAATGGAGAGGCACACACTGCAAGATGCTTGAAGTCCAGTGTGAAGTTTCCACAGTCTGTGTTGATTTGGGGAGCCATGTCATCTGCTCGTGTTGGTCTACTGTGCTTCATTAAATCCAGGGTCAATGCAGCCATCTACCAGGAGATTTTGGAGCACTTCATGCTTCATTCCGCAGGATGCTGGGGATACTGACTTCATTTTCCAGCAGGACTTGGCACCTGCCCACACTGCCAAAAGTACAAAATCTGGTTCAATGACCATGGGATTACTGTGCTTGATTGGTCAGCAAACTCGACTGACCTGAACCCCATAGAGAATCTATGGGGCAGTGCCAAGAGAAAGATGAGAGACAAGAGACCAAACAATGCAGAAGAGCTGAAGGCAGCTATTGAAGCATCCTGGTCTTCCATAACACCTCAGCAGTGCCACAGGCTGATAGCTTCCACGCCACGCCGCATTGAGGCAATAATTGTTGCAAAAGGGGCCCAAACCAAGTACTAAGAACATATGCATGCTTATACTTTTCAGAGGTCCGATATTGTTCCATGTACAATCCTTGTTTTATTGATTGCATGAGATTGTGATTCTGAGATTGTGGATTTGGGGTTTTCATGAGCTGTAAGTCATAATCATCACAATTATGACAAATCATGGCTTGAACTATCTTGCTTTGCATGTAATGAGTCTATCTCATATATTAGTTTCACCTTTTAAGTTGCATTACTGAAATAAATGAACTTTTGCACGATATTCTAATTTTTCGAGTTTCACCTGTATGTGCACCGCATAACCACAAAAGGCATTAACATTCATGGCCATTTATGTCCTTCATGTTATACTGTGTATCATCCCCTCTAGCTCTCCAGCACCTTTCCATGAAAAAGAATGCATGTAATTAATTTCTGGCATAGTTAGCATATAATTATATTCTAATAGATATCTTGAACAATGCCTATATTAGGGAGCATTTACATTAAACTTGCTAATTAGTTAGCATTCCGTATAGCAAATAGGACTTCTTATTTTCAGTTAGGAGAATCGCAAAGCAGAGTCATGCCTGTCTAACGTGGAAGACATTTCAATAGTGGAAGGTTCTAGTGGTAATAGTGGAAGCAAAATGATAGCTACAAAAAGCAATGATGATAAATATTGTGTTGATTGATGTGAGTTAATGAATCCTGGACTGGAGACATTGTTCTTAATGCTTGCTATGTTCATTGACGCAAACAGACACTGTTATATGGGCAGCTGTGTGAACCAAGCACATTTTGCAGCTCTGTGTAACTTGGTTCAAGGGTTATCTATAACACATCTAAAAAGTGTGACAGGACCAGCACAGAACCTTGAGAATAAAGAGCAGCTCTGTAAATTACATCACCCCACTTTTTAGCTACTGACAGCTTTCCTAATTAGTCTTTAGTCTGTGACATTAAGCAGGCTTCTAAAATCCAGAAGAAGTAGCCCAAAGATTTATTTTATGTTATTCCATGTAAAGGCTCTTCCATATAAATGAATTTAAAGTGATGTGTCTGGTGATATATATTAGAAGAACAAAGATGCAGGAAAAATCCCTAGTGGACAGAGGGGAGACAAAATTATATGCTGCTTAGGTAAAGAAAAAAAAATATTTTGTATCTAATGCACTTATATTCATGCCCATTCCTGAAGGAAAATTTTAGTTACAACTGAATAAAGCTTCCTTCCTTCCTTCCTTCCTTCCTTCCTTCCTTCCTTCCTTCCTTCCTTCCTTCCTTTTTTCTTTCTTTCTTTTGTTTCATTCATTCATATTTCATTGCTTGTGCACAAATGTTATATAATGGTAAGGAATTCCAAAGGAAGATTTTATTTTAATTTATAGTGAATACTTTACAATTGGAATAAATAATGTTCTGAATCTAGAAAGGAAAATCTTATACAGAAGCAATTGTATACACATGTAGTATTTGCAAAGTGTATATGAGTGTATACACATACACATGTATTTGTTTTCTTATGTTTTTGTGGGTATTTATATGTATGGTATTTAGGTTTCTTTGGGTATTTTCCCACATTTTAATATTTGTGCTTTTATTATAGCGATGTTTCCGCAGAATCTCATCTGCTATCCTTAGGCTTGTATATTGGATTCTTTTTAATCATGTGTGTCAGGCTTGGCAGCAAAAATGGCTGCCAAGCCTGACACATCTCTCCTAGAAAATTGAAATATCCTAGGAAATATTAAAAAGGCAGAATATTTACCCCTAAAAAGAGTAGAAACTCAAGAGAAGAAACTCACCTCAGAAGCAGAAACTCACCCCATCTTTGTTAATGGGTGGGCCATTAAGGCCTGGGCCAGAATACTTTACATAACAAAGATCTCCAGGTAAAACTATAGCAATTGCCCAAAGCCCTTTCAGTGCATCATCATCCAGCAAGGCTCAACCAAGCCTGGAACTCAGGACAGCCTACAAAGTTGCCCCTGCATGGCCCCATGCGAGTCTGACAACCAATCAGAATACAAGCTCCAGTTCAAATCCCAACAAAGGTTATAAAACCCAGGCACTCTCAGCATATCAGTTCTTCCTTCTTTTTGCCTTCACTTTGGAGCATGTGATCATCCTTCTTTGGAGCTTCAAGTCATGTGGTCCTGCTGTCCACCATTAAACCATCTTTCCTATAAGCCTCCATGTTTCCAGTGTCTTTTTTCCCACTTGGAACTGAACCTAGAAGGATATTTCTTCCAACAATTGCACTAGGGGCAAATTAACAAATTATGTCTATCTAGAGATAGTTTTTATCTGATGCCCTCACTGAAAAAAAATATTAAAAGAAGATAATTACTGAATGGTATTTTAAAAATAATTAGATTAAAAGTGAGAGTATACAACAGGAGAACATAGATGTCAAAATAAGACCCGAGTAATTTATACTAAATGATTTCATAGGTAACTGATGTTAATAATATGTAAATGAGAAAAGTAAATACAAAGGCTATACATATTAAAGAACATGTTAAATATAAATAATTAATGAAAATGTTTATGTGTTCTAAAAATCCACTAGAAAACTTCCAGGACCAGAATAATTAAAAATGACTGAAAATTTACTAATCTGATCAGCCTCATCATTGCAGAAATCTGTTGGTTTCCTGACACTCTTCTCTTCTCTTTTCTTGTGATGATAAGTAAGGTCATAATATTTTTTTCAAAATTATAGAGGCACTTTTGAAATTGGCCATTGACTGCTACAAATGAATATCAAGGACATTTTTATGATTCTTGTAGTAGCTAATTTATTGTCTATAATATGCTGAAGTTGATTAACTATAAGACTTCTCTCCATCCATTCTTATTCTTTTTTATAATTCCCTTTACAACATAACATTATTTATAACTACACATAATTTTCTTCAATTTCACCACTATAAGGAAAAATAAAAGGGGTGAGGGGAGGAGTGGGAACAAGAAACAACTACAACAAAGAAAAATAGTTGTGACTAGGTAAAAGAGGTGAATAACAATCCAAACAATCCAAATAGATCTGAAAAACTATTTTTTTTATTATCAACATGCTCTGGGTCCCAATGGGAGGTCCAGCTTTCACCAATGTCTTCAGTTATTCTTCAATGCATTTAATTTCTGAGACAGAGTATTAATGCATTTACAAATCCCAACTGTTTAGTTGTCAGGCTTTCTTTCAAATATGAAGGAAAATAGCAACAGAAAGGACAGCAAACAGTAATGAAGTGTAAGCCAGCTTTACCTAATATGTATCCTGATAGTAAACAAATACACATTGGTCTGTCACTTCAAGTCCAGGAGGTGTTGTTTGCTTAGCATTTAACGGAATGGAAAGTACTGTTGCCTTGTTCTAGGAAGTGATCCAAAATTTTGTAGCTCTCAGATTGAGTCTGACAGAAGAGGCACTAAAATTGGCACAGTTCCTGTAATATCAGTTCTGTGTGACTTGAAGTTCTCAGGAGAGTGAGTTAATATTTTCCTTAAAAGGAAAAAAATAGAAAAAAATGGACTCTTTATTTAGTAGTAGTCACAAAGATTGGAGAATGCATTGTAGGCTGACATCCAGTCAGGAGTAAACTGACATCTCTTAAAACAGAACCCAGACTCCTGGCTTTGATTAAAGCCCTTTACACAAGTACCTGTTTGCGGGTACGGTATGGGGTTAACGGGGCCCTGACTAACAGGATTTGCACAAATAAAGGGATAAGGCAAGGGTGTATCCTGGCCCCATTATTATTTAATTTATACATCAATGACTTGCCAGGCATGGTACACATGCCGATGATCTTAAATAGTTACTGTAACAGCTTGCTTTATGCTGATGATATGATTTTATTATCATACACACAAGTTGGATTATGTAGGTTATTAAGAAGATTTAGCTCTTATTGCCAGGATAACTCTCGAATCATTAGTAAATATAAATCAAAAATAATGGTGTTTGGAAGAAACCATCAGAGACATAGGTGGCAACTGGATGGTGAACCAATTGAACAGGTTAATTCCTTTGTATATCTGGGTGTAACTTTTTCCAAGACTGGATCTTGGGCCTGCCATCATCAATGGAGTACATTTAGAGCAAAAGCCCATTTGAATTTATTGCTCACACTAAAAAACCATAGTTATCCAAGGTCCCTAGTCCCATTAATCAAGGTTTATAAGGCTAAGGTTACCACAATGCTCTTGTATGGAACAGAAATTTGGGGTCTTTACTCAACCACAGCCCTTGAACAAACACAGTCCCAGCATTTGAGATATATTTTGGGTATAGACCCAAGAATATCTGCTGCAGCAGTTAGTGCTGAATTGGGAATTTATACAATTCAGGCATTATCTAAAATTAGAGCTTCTAACTACTGGTGCAAAGTTAATGAAATGGAGACTGATAGACTACCCAAATTATGCCTACTAGAGCAAATAAAACTACAATCACAAATCTCCTGGATTATTAAACTAACAAATTTTGTAAGAAGCTGTGATCTTCCTACCTCTTGTGTAGCAGGAGGACAATCTAAACAAAGAATTAAATACAGAGATGCACAAACTGATATAGCTATCCTTAGTAAGGTAGGTAACTTGAAATGGTTGAGTAAATACAAATGTACTTTCGAAGTAGATAGCTACTTGAAGTCACAACTCCCAAAACATCTTAGGGAGATATTCACGAGAGTGAGATTTGATCAGCTTGACACAATGGTTAGGTACGGGAGATTTCATGCAATACCGTACAATGAGCATATCTGCATTTGAGGAGCGGCAGAGGTAGAGGACCTGGCTCACATCTTATTTGACTGTTGCCTGTATAAGAGGATGAGAGACAGGTATCTTGGTCTATATATCAGACAAATGACCCATTGGGATACCCATATCAAAATAAGTTCCTTTATGTCAGGCCAGAACCTGAAAATAACATTTAAAGTAGCACAGTATTTAAACAAAATGATTCGGTTGAGATCTGCATATGTGGGATTGATTGGGGTAGATTGCAAGGGTGACTCCGAAATATAATGTTATTATATTTTATCTATATCTTAAATTATTGTACATTATTACAATTTTATTTTGGATTGTATTTTATCACTATTTCATCTTAAATTGTATTTTGTTTAGATTTCATTTTAAATTCTATTTTATCGAGTTCCATTTTAAATAGTATTTTATCAAATTTCATTTTGAATTGCTCTTATTAAATCTTAGTAACAATTTGTTGCTGGAACTTTCCACTTTGATATGGCCCAACAGCTAATCAATAAAGACTTACAATAGTAGTAGTCTTGATACTTTTGAAAGAGGTTGAATTAAAATCACCTAGTTACTATTATTTTAATGCATTTTTCAATAATTCAATAGTGTGATAAGGTCAAGATGTTAAATTAGCTGCATTGATGCCATCAAAACCTGCACATACAATAAGGAATACCAGCAACTGTATGAATACATGTTTCAATTGCACCCCAAATATATCACTACATTGTTTTGTATGAAGATGTGAAAAAGGTTCCTTGCTAAATATTAAGTGTTATTATCAGAGAGCTGGAATAGCATATTTTGTGCTAAAACCTGACATTGAAAATGTTTTACAAGTAGATAAAGTGACTTCTTTTTAGCTACACATATCTATGTTAGAAACAACTGTATTAGGAGCCTATGTAAAGTTCCTGTGTTTCTTCCAATTAATTTCATTTTCAGCTCTTGAGTTGTATATGTAGCCCTTGAGTTCTTCACTGAATTAATTCATCCAGTAAACACTGTACATCCCATTGTTAAGCTGGCAAAAAGAAAAAAGAAAGAAAAAGAAGAAAGAAATCAGCATAAATTGCATTGCCGTGATAACTGATACTGCTTCAATCCTTTCTGATCTTGTGGTTTGTATGTTTGGATTTTTTTTTTTTTGGAAAAAGCAACTTGTGTGCATCTATGTTCTGCCCATGAAGTTTAAGTATGCAATATGCCTCATGTTTTTGAGGTTATAGCAGAAGCTATTCTCTGTGTGTAACTGGCAGCATAGAATAGAACAACTGCTTTTTTAAACATGGACTTCATTGTGTTTTAAGAAATTCTACATTTATAACAATAGCACTTAGACTTATATACCACTTTTTAATGCTTTACAGCCCTCTCTAAGTGGTTTTACAACCTATTGCCTATTGCCCCCAACAATCTGGGTCCTCATTTTACCTACCTCGGAAGGATGAAAGACCGAGTCAACCTTGAGCCTGGTGGGATTTGAACTGCCAAATTGTAGGCAGTCAGCAGTCAGCAGAAGTAGCCTGTGGTACTGCACTCTAACCACTGTGCCACCAAGTCTCTTAAGCTCATTTGATAGTCACAGGTATGGAGGAAGATTTGCAAGGAATGCTGTATATAGAGATGGAATTCAGTAATTATTTTTTTTTGCATAAATATGAACAAATAATTAACATCTCTACTTATTCTGTGGCTTGCTGCAGCACTGGCAATGAGTAACCAAGGATTATAATTCTGACCTTGTGCCCGGCACCACCTGGAAGTAGTCCATAAGGTAAACAAAATGATATTGTAGCATTATCTCTCCCTCTCTAGTGATAAAAACCTGTGGGGAGGAAATGGTCATCTGAAACCTATGCAGAGACAGTGGAAAAATGTACTGACTTGGAATAGCATAGCCATTGTACCTAGTTGAAATCCACTTTCTTTTTAAAAACCTAGATCTAGCATTCTTTGAAAAGAATGCTAAATCTATTTACATAAGGGTGCTACTGTCTGGCACTTTCCAGAATGCCAGTTACAAATGCATCTGCTGAAGCCAGGTCTCCAGGGTTTCAACTCTGAAGGGAACCTGGCTGAAGCCATCTCAGGCTGCCTCATAGTTGCCATGAAGCCTGAGAGGGGGAAGGGAGGGGGGGAAGTAGAGAGCCTGGCTAACTACCCAAGCAAAAAGTTTTCCTGTGGGAACCAAGATCATCGTAACAGGTGGCTGTTGAAGGAAGAGAGGAGTGACTGAGCAGCCTGCCAACTATATTCATTGGACAATGTGACTGGTGACATCTGGAAGGGGGGATTTTCGCTCTTTTAATTAGGTGAAAACTGCAGGAAATTTTAGAGTTGGTTTTCACTGGCTGTGCAGAAATGATGTAAACATGTTCTTTGAGGAATCTACCTGCCTTAGAGTTCTGCTTTCATTGGGTGTGTTACTCAGAACGCTGACACAGGGACTATAGTCTAAGCCAGAATAGCCACTGGAGCATCAAGCACCCAGAGAGAAGGAATGCTTACCAGCACAGCCTAAAACAGATACAGTAAGCTGGTGAGATAGCAGTTTTTGATCATTAACTACGTTATAAGTGATGGGACATAGATTGTGTCCATGACCAACACTGTTGGGAGAGCAGGGAGAATATGAATCAAAAAGTGGAACAGATAAATACAACTTTAGCATTATCCACATCCACGGCAGACAAGGAGGAGGAGATGGTGACTAAATCTAAGTGATT
Organism: Pseudonaja textilis; assembly: GCF_049901715.1. Taxonomy (NCBI): domain Eukaryota; kingdom Metazoa; phylum Chordata; class Lepidosauria; order Squamata; family Elapidae; genus Pseudonaja; species Pseudonaja textilis. The sequence goes on along the minus strand of NC_141992.1, from coordinate 148,647,432 downwards.
TAGAAAGAGTTTTTAGGACATCTTTTTGTTAGTGATATAGAAAACATGACAATAATCTTTTTACCAGCTCTTTAAAGGCTTATATTCTTTTTCCATCTTCTAACCTGACCTGATGAATTTCACTTTAAATAAGACCTCTATACTTTGCTTAGAAACAAACTTTCCAACAATGCAATTAGGCCAGATTTGGCTCAGAACTTGAAGTTTACAGCTCCCACATCTGGACAATGATTGTCATGATAATGATCTTCAGAGGAGTCTATGCAGATGGTAAGCCATATGAAAATAATCTTATCATGAAGCTATTTAGATCATAGTAGATCATTTTACTCTAACATCAGGCAATTGAAAGTTCCTATTCTTAGGGACAGTCTCTGTTCCTTGATTTGTCCTATAGAGTACTGCCAAAGTAGCACTGTTGACTCTGTACCAAATGACACAGTCCCAGTTATATTATGCTCAGTTTGGATATAAACTTAGTAGCAACTTCAGCTATTTGTTAACATTTGGATATTTGTTTGAGAAAGCAAGGTGACTCAAATATGCAAATTTCGAAAGTAATTTCAAAATATTTACCATATTTCATTTCAATTGCATCATAAGATGGAAAATCAAAGGTTGGCTTGTCATAAAGTTTTAGCCTTGCCTGAAAGTTTTACCTCCAAAGTGATTTTATTTTCCTAGCAAGGCTATTTTTCAAAAGCGGCAAAATATATTCTCCAAGAAGCAGTTGTAATCTCTCTTCTTTAACACTCTAATATTATTTATATATGCTGTGTGGATGACTAATAACTGAAGGTGTACATAACTTGCTATTATAATGATGTAATATTTCTGTGGCAATGTACCTGTATCTATCTCCACACACAAACTCTTTTCCTTTCATTGAAACTTAAAGAAGCATTAAAAAATGAATAATGATCTGAGTTAATGCCAGCAGCAGAAATGTTTTCTTTAATTGCAAATATTTTAAGATGGTACAATTTAGTCAAAATATCAGACTTTTTTTTCCTCTGCATTTTTAAAAAGCAATTCTCTGTACGTGAATGATAATGTTAATCAACCTGCAAAGGAATATGGGGAAAAAGGTAATTTCCACTGTAGTTCTGTAAAGATGAGGGGAAGGATTTGGATATACTTACGTAAACTTGAGAACTTTTATATGCAAACATTTTAGTTCTGAATATAATGACCCTAAGAGAATTAGATATGCATTATTTCCAAATTACTGTCATTCCTACTTCTAGATCAAGAGCTGATGGTTTTATTTTAATTGTCACTCAAGGTAACTTCTTGTAAGATGGTTGTCTGTACAAATTTGGTAAACAAACAAATAAACCTTAAATGAAGTGAATTGTAATGAATAGGCACTTACAGAAGCAGGTCTGAACAGCAATATACATGAAAATCAATATCTACTGTCCAACCTGAAAAGAGGCACCAAGAGGGGTGGGATTCAAAATTTTTAACAACTGGTTCTGTGGGCGTGGCTAAGTTGGTGGGCGTGGCTTGCTGGTTATGTTATTGGCTGGGCGTGACCAACTCAATATCACTCATTTCAAGGCATCCATCTTCTCGCCTGGCCTCTCATGACTGTAGGGATGCTGCAACAGTCGTAAGTGTGAAAAATGGTCATGTCACTTTTTTCAGTGCCATTGTAACTTTGAATGATAACTCCACACAAGCAAAGTACCAGTAAAGGAGGGGAAAAACTCCAGAGACGTTCCTAAGACAGGAAGTCTAGTCCTACCAAGAATGTAATAAGGGTTAATGGAGAGACAGTTTCTATAAGCAACACTGGAATGTTTCCTTCCTGTCTTTCTTACAGGATTAGGCCAGTAATTTCTTCTAACAACCGGTTCTCCGAACTGCTTAGAATGTTAACAACACGTTCTAGCAAATAGGTGCAAACTGGTAGAATCCCACCCCTGGGCACCAACCTAACTATCCCAGCAATATTTTATTTTCAGTATAGATCTTTGTAAAGACATCAAGAAGGAAGAAGAAATTCAGGTCATTGAGACTGGAGCTACCACTCTCAGTTCAACATTCAGAGGATAATGTTTGGCTTAAATGTGTTGCTTATTTTAGAGCAATAAGTAAATGTTGGATTTCCTTCAGGCAGTCAGTTTTCACTACTCTTTTGAAGCTTTGATTGAAACTGTAGTGCTTTGCCTCCAAAAGAAAAGAAACTTATGACTTTCAAAAGAAAAGTAAATTACAGACATGTCAAACCAATATATATTTTAAAATTTTAGGAAGCTTTTTAAAAAGAAATTGAATTCGTGTTTCATAATCTTACTTGATGTCTTCTAATATTACAAATGCTTAATTAGATTATCATACCATAGTTCTCATAGTTAGCAGTGGTAGCATAAACAAACCCTTGTTGGTATGTATTAAGCCTCACCTATACATAGGAATCAGTTTGTACTTATTATGTATCCCTTGAAAGTTAATTGCATAAATACCCTTTTCTAGTTTGGGAAGGATTTGTAATGAATCAGTCATTGATTATACAGCAATTCTTCACTATTCATTCTCTCCAGTTGGTTGTCTAGGTCTCAGTTGCAAGAACTACTGTGATATTAGAGCACCAGGTCATTAGCTGTTGAGTGCAATTCATACTTTCTGAATGTAAAGATCAGAAGAAGGTAGCAGAAGGTAGAATAACAATTTTTAGTAAAAGACATACACTTTCATGAGCTATTACACACTTCATCAGATTTATCCCTATTTAAATCTTATATCAGTTTAGCCGTCCCATACTTCAGATGAAATAGGCTATAGCACAGAAAAACCTATGCCTTTAAATAAAATGTATTAATCCAAAAGATGCTATCAAACTCCCTCTGATTTTTGGCTATCATAGACTAATGCCACTTTCTTCCTACAATGAAATCAAAGAATAACTTCTAAGCCTAGTAAATACCTCTAAGGCAGTGAATACCCAGAATGTTTATGTATAAGAATAATATTGTCCTTCAGGGACACCCTTGAGCAGATGTGCACTGAAAATCAAACAGAGGGGCTGGCAGAAAAGCAAGATCTGCAAAATGAAATATAAGGAACTTAGATGAGAAAGAAAAATAATTAACATTTCAACTTTGCAAACAGGAAAAAGCTCAGTAATTTTAATTAACAGGACTGAAAAATAGCCGGATGCTTTATATGAACATTTGGAATCTTGTGTGGAGTACCCTATTAAGTATTGATAATCCCAATTCAGAAATAGTATAAATCTAGAAATGGTATAATTTAGGTTTTAATGAAATTAAATTTAGATTATCAAAGCAAGTTCAAGAGAATGGTTAAGTTCCAATTTCTATAAATTAAGTTAGGTGTCTAGCCCCTTGGATAGTTCCAAATGAATTTAGATGAAAGTTTGATTAGCAAAAGAAGGTTGGATTGTTGCTTTAATAGTCTTCAAATTCAGCAGCTTCCTCCTGATAATTAGCTCTGCCTTATAAAATCTCCAAAGTCTTTTGAAAACCATTGATTCCAATGCCACAAAGCCTCCTTCTCCTCAAAATAATGAAAGAGTTGGATAGCAACAATTGTATGACAATGATATAGCACAGTAAAAACTGATTCAAAACTATATGAAAAATTCTAATGACAGAACATTTAATTTACCCTGGGCAAAATATTTATTCTTTGTTACAGCAGATCTAATTCAATAGCAATTTGTTTGCATGCTTTCATAGCTGTGACACAAAATGTAGCTACATTAAATAGCATTAGGTCTATTGTCTGATTAGGGAAAAGCGAAATAAAACCTGTCTAATCATCCTGCATATATTATAACAATGGAGAGAGGAGAGATTGACAGCTACTTTGACAATATGTGCAGTACAACAAAACGTGTTGGGTGGTTTTTATTGAATTTGAATTGCAGGGACGAGTTATTCTTGGAAAAAGAATTTTGGCTAATCTACTACTGACAACTGCTCTAGGCAAAACAGGTCTGGCTCTAAGAAGGGTCAATGCTGAGCAGGTAAAATAAACATAGTTAAACGTCTACTTTAGTTCCAGTATAAGGTATTCTGAATGCTCCTTCATATGATATAAAGTTAAACTAAGTTCATTCTGCTTTCAATATCAAGTAATCTGGTTTTAATAATTTGAAAGGCTTGTAAGAGCCATGGTGGTGCAATGGTTAGAATGCACCACTGCAGGCTACTTCTACTGATCACCGGTTGCCAGCAGTTTGGCAGTTTGGGTCCCACTGACTCAAGATTGACTCAGCCTTCTTCTTTTTTTGGTAAAAGTTTTATTTGGGTTTTCACAAAACCTAATACAAATAAAATATCTTTTTTGAGAGCAGCATGATTCCAGGTTATCTCCATAAAGACATAATCTCAGTTACATATTCATCTTTGTATTCAATTTCATATCTTGTCACTATTTTATCAATTTCTCAACAATTTTTCTGTTCCCGTACTTTCCACAACCTTATTTATTATTATTTCATTCCTTTCTAATTCAATTACATATCTTTTTTTAAAAATTTCTATATCTTTATAGTCCTTATATTTGTTCTTTTGTCTGTGCTGTTTACAATTTCATACATTCTTTTCCATCATCATCCTGAAAGGGAAAAGAAAAAAACCCAATTTCCTCCCCTTCCAGGCATTGAAAAGCAAGGTTTCCCCTATGATTACCAAATAGAGTGTGTCACCTTTATATCTTATAATTGTTATCCTTTCAAATCTCATTAAACATTTAATTTATACATTATACAATTTTAACATTCAGTTTCTAATATCTATTTTATATCATATAACTCATCAACCGAATTCATCTTGGTACTTTCCCTTAAAAATACACACTAAATTCTAAAATTATATAACAATAATGAATAAAATTGTTGTTCTATTCAAATTCATCCTGACAACTAATAGAAAGAATAATTAAAATATTTCCATTCCTTCCTCTTATTCCCTCTTCTTTTACTTTCATTCCTTTTCTATCTTTATTTCATTTAATTATTAGCAAACATTCCATTACATAACAATAACAGTTTTGTCTTTCACTTTAATCACCTATGTTTCATATTTTCTAGCTGGTTACTATTTCCAGTATAACAACACTCTTGTACTCTTGCAGAATCCTCTCTTTTAATTTATATTTTAACCATTTTCTTTATGTCTTTTAAATGGGCTAATACCTTTAATCCTTGTACGTTTCCCCTGTTTCTTTATTTCCTGTTTCTGTCCCTTATAACTTCTTTTCCTTTTCATCTTTCCCCTCTTTTTCTCACCATCCTTTTTGTCCCCGTCTCTCTCTGATTCTCCCCTCTGTAATCCTCTCTTCTGCTTCTTCCTAATGTTATACTTACTTTTCCGACTATTCTTTTTTTTAGTTGGTTCTTCAGATCTTGAATTTTTAACTCCCTTTCCCCCTTTTTTTCCATTTTACCCCACATTGAATTGTTCGATCATTAAATATGGCTTCTTCTTTGTCCAGCCCTTCTTGTTCTTCAAGCATTTCTTGTTGTTTTTCAAAGTTCAAAATCTCAATTTCTAAGAATTAAAATGCAAAGCCTCCTCCCTCTTGCGACTCTTCTTTCATTTTTTAAAGTTCCATTTTTAATTCCTCAAGGAGTACTGCCATTTTAAGCACTTTTAAACAACCACCTGATTAATTTTAACTCAAACCACTAAAAATCCAACACCCAAAATTCCAAAAATCACCAAATAATCCAAAACTATTTCTTCTTACTTCTTTTTTTCCCTTTCTCTTTCTGGGGGCTCTGTTATCTTGTAACAAAGTTTCAGTTACAGTATATCCTTTGGAAGTCTTGTTAAAATTTCACAGTTAATTCTTTATATTTCTAGGTGGCACTCTTTGTTGTTTCCAAGTCCACCCTTTCTTTCCTCCACTTTCCTCCTTTTGAAGGCTTTAGAATATCCAGAAAGTCTTTATTTTCCCTTTGACACTTTAATTTCAGCTTAAAATTGCCTGTTAGTGTCAAATTTCTTACTTAAATCTCTTCTTTTTAGCATTCAAAGCCAATTGCAATTGCCCATGTGAGAAAGAAAAAATGTTTTTTCTTTTCCTTCTCTTCTCCACCACTTTAAAAATCTTATTTTAGGAATAACACTCTTAATCCATGGTACCTTGCATAGATATTATCTCTGCTTAGCCTAGTCTGTCAAGCTTTTCCTTTTGTCTTCCCTCCTGCTCAATCTTGTCCGGTCAGGTTCCCCTTTGACGTGGCCATTTCTGACCACCACTGCAACCACTTTTGGAAAAGGGAGTAATGGCCAGCCAAGGAGGAGAGATGCAGCTCCCTTTGATTCAGTTGGTGGTCTCCCCCTCTATGGGTGGCTTCAGCCCCAAATCCAAAGAATTGGGGCACCCCAGCAGCAAGCATGGATTGAAACCGCACATGATCACAGATTTTGGTCCGTCATGGAAGAAGCTCAAACTGGAAGAACAGCCTTCCATTCTTCTGAGGTTGGTAAAATGAGGACCCAGATTGTTGGGGACAATATGCTGACTCTGTAAACTGAGGGCTAAGTGAGGGCTATAAAACGCTGTAAAATGATGCGTAAGTCTAAGTGCTATTGCTATTACTATTGTTTATATTCCAAGGACAATAGCTGGTGAAGAGGAAGGACAAGGAAGATATTATTTGAATACTACTTGATTAGGGCTTATTTTATTATGGCAGGGTGTAGGGCTTATATTGGGCACACGTGTAAAATCAACTTAGGGCTTATTTTCAGGATAGGTCTTTTTTTTTTTCAGGGAAACATGGTAGTAGGTAATAGGAACACTGAAGTTGATTTGTCCATATTAGCAGTATCAGTACTGCTGGGGAAAAAAAAAGAAAAAGTTCTTGAGCAATACTTAAATATGATCAGCCTTGCCTTTTCCCACTAACTTCAGTGACCCTACCACCAGCCTTAGCAATGCTTTTGATAAATATTTAGGTGCATGGAAAATTGACCCTAGGAATCTACTTTGCATTGTTTATAACCATTTGTAATTAGGGTAAAATGGGCCATAATTTCAATGGTGTGTGTGAAATGGGCTGTAATTTCAATGGTGTGGCAGTATATTCTTTTCCTAGGGTGTGAAGGAAACTCAATATTGCTGCTGAAATCCTAAGCACTAATTGTTTCATGTATTCTTTATGGCTTTTCCAAGAACCAGTAGCATGTATCCCTAGATATTTGAAACTGTTAACTTGTTCAATTTCATTCTCTGCATTTATTTTAGGGGGTATTTTTTAAGCAAAGGCCAATACTTTAGTTTTTCATCAATTAATTGCCATTTTTTGTTTTGTGTTAATCAGCCAAGATTCTAAAATGCAGTCTACAGTCAACTGAGGCTTGTGAGATAATAGTCAGATCATTAGCATGTAGGAGAATGGGTACCCTAGTGCATACAATCTGAAATGTGTGCAAATAAGAAACAGGTAGCCTCTTGTGGAGTTTAGGTTCAGATTAAATAATTAGGGAGTGGTCAAATACTACCCTGTCTGACTTTTCTGACAAGTAATAAACTGATTACTACACAGCATGAATTACATCTGACTATGATAGTAGAATTTCTATATAAATGTTGAATAAATAGAAATAAATCTGCTTATGTTGGTATTCGTAAACTTCTTCCATAAGCTTTTCCTTGAAATGGAATCAAATGCTGATTTAATATCTACAAAAAACATATATGATTGGGTCTTTGCTTTATGACTATATTTCTCTGTTAAGTAGTTTGAAACTGGGACCTAATCAATGGTAAAGCGCCTGGGGCAAAAGCCTGCATGCTTGTTACCTCATATAGGTTCTTTTTTTTACCCTGTCCTGTAATTTTCAATCTGAATGGTATTCATAGAGTTGGCTGATTATGTTTTAAAAAGTTAATGGGATCTTTAATTAGCAGGTGCTGTTCTGTTCCCCTCCTTAAATATGGGCACAGTGGAGATTTCTGCTTGAATTTCTAGAAGCCTGGAGTCTTAAACTCTTTAGATGCTCCAACTGACCCATTTCTCTAGCAGGGGTCTCTAAACTTCACAACTTTAAGACTTGTGGACTTCAACTCCCCTCATTCTTTAGCCAGCCAGAAGTCTTAACGTTGCCAAATTTGGAGACCCCTGCTGTAGAGGAGGATTCCTAACTGTGATATGTAAGGGTCTGGTTGATAGATGAATCCAGAGAATTAGAGAGAGGTGATGACTATCTAGGCAGTTTCAACTGACATCTGAGGAACCTTCAGCAGATGGGAGGAAGCTAACCAACAGTTTATCACTGACATGCCAATAAATGAATTATGCTGCCCAGCCATCCGGTGTTATTCATTAAGAATATAGAGATCATATTAGATACAATTTGATGAATCGAAAGCCATCGGAATTACATAATTGATCCTTTAAAAGTCTCGATAAAAAAAGAAAAACCTTCCTCATATACAGGTAGAAGTTCAGCAATAGTTTCCAAATTGGTGTTCTTAGTAGCAAAGGAAAATAGTATAGCTCATTAAGGTGCAGTTAAATATTGATACTGGGAATTCTGGCAGAGATGCCTACATTGCTTCTAGGAACAACTTTTCCTTCCAGTGTGTCATCAATAGCCACCACCTTGTTGCTGAATTCATCTGGAGAAGAAAAGCGACTATTAGAAATGGATGGGAAAAACTGCATCTTTTAACTGTTCCTGCCATTTATTTATTTGATTTGTCAATTGCTTACAAGATAATAGGTATAAGTATAAACATAGTTATGAATACATGAAATGGATACATATAAGAAAAACAAAAAGAAACAATAGGACAGGGACGGTAGGCACATTGGTGCACTTATGCACAGACCTCTTAGGAAAGGGAATAGTAGACAGTCTAAGGTTAAAGTTTTTGGGGTTTGGGGAAAAAAACCACAGAGTCAGGTAGAGTATTCCAGACATTGACCACTCTGTTGCTGAAGTCGTATTTCCTACAATCAAGTTTGGTGTGATTAACTTTGAGTTTGTATCTATTGTTTGCTCTTGTGTTGTTGTGGTTGAAGCTGAAGTATTCATTGACTGGTAGAACGTTGCAATGTATGATTTTTATATACTATGCTTACATCGGACTGAAGGCGGAGTAGTTCTAGGTTTTCTAGGTCTAGAATTTCAAGTCTGGTGGCATAAGGTATTCTGCAACAAGTGGAGGAGTGGAGAATTTTTCTTGTGAAAATTGATTGCAAAAAATACGACTTCAGCAACAGAGTGGTCAATGTCTGGAATACTCTACCTGACTCTGTGGTTTCTTCCCCAAACCCCAAAAACTTTAACCTTAGTCTGTCAACTGTTGACCTCACCCCTTTCCTAAGAGGTCTGTGCAGAAGTGCACCAATGTGCCTACGATCCCTGTCCTATTGTTTCTTTTTATTTTTCTTATATGTATCCATTTCATGTATTCATAACTATGTTTATACTTATACCTATTATCTTGCAAGCGATTGACAAATCAAATAAATAAATAAAATAAATCAATATTGAACAAGGTACCACATATACTGTACCTGTGCATTTGATTTTTTCTTGCCTAAATGTAAATGTCTAAATTGACTTCCTACATGCTTTCATTAAAATAACTCTTTACACCCTTGCACAGATATGTATATGCCTTAAAGATATTCTAATGAAAAAAAAAACATTATAAAACTGAGCCATGAAATGTTCAGAACGGAATAGTACACCAGTGTTCAATCAGGCTGCTTGTATTTGTTTTTGACCTACCTTCAGGGATGAATGCTATAAGCAGATTCTTTTGAAGCAGGAATTCCCTTTTGACTTCTATTCTGAAGCTCTACTTTGTCAAACTACTGTCCAGTAACCACAGTGAAATAGCTACCTGGAAGTAGATTTATTACTCCATTTATAGTGAAGAAATAAAACTGTCTAATGTAGCAAAACAGGTAGTCAAATGCAGACCTCATCAGCCATCTAAATTAACCAAGATAAGAATTCTGTTGTCAGAACGCTGTAAATAATCAAAGGAAAGGAATTCCTTTGAACATCTTAGCACTGTCGATGCTTACAGACAACTGTTTTCCTCACAGGAGAATAAAAACATCTTCTAAGATTCTCTCATTCGACTTGAAACAGCACATATTTAATTCATACTATTTTACAAACATGTCATTTTTGAAAACAAAGACTTGGGAGAGTTTTTCCTTTTAAAGCACAAAGGAAAATATCCTCCAGAGTTCTGGCAATGTTTAGGCATCCTCATCCTCATCCTCATAATACATCAAGAAATTACAACTTCCTGCAATAGCACCAGCAGAACTGCAAAAAACTGCACTACTCGGAACATGATACACTTTAAGAAGGTACTTGGTTGATACCTACTGGTAGGATGTTGGCAGCAACCCATATAAACCATCAGCACCAATCAAAGAAATTTGTGATACAAGCAGAGGTGACAAAGAATCACCCTGGAAAATCCCTCTTTTGATGTTGACCAGTCCGTTGTTGGAAATGAAAGCTACAGACTGGTCAACATCAAAAGAGGGATTTTCCAGGGTGATTCTTTGTCACCTCTGCTGTTCATCATTGCCATGACCATACCTGTCATCAGATATACTGCTGGGATCATAAACTGGACACAGGCAGAGCTGGACAGCTTGGATAGGAAAACAAGAAAACTGATGACCATACACTATGCGCTGCACCCGCATAGTGACATCAACAGGTTATATTTGCCCAGAAAAGCAGGCGGCAGAGGACTTTTGCAAGTGAAGCAGACAGTCAAAGAAGAGAAGCACGCTCTGGCAGATTATGTGAAAGACAGTGTTGAACCAGCTTTGATGGAGGTCAACAAGAGGAAGCTGATCAAAGTGCAGCAAACCAAGAATCAATATAGAAAAACAGCAATGCAAACTCGGGCTGACAGCTGGTAACAAAACACTGCATGGACAGTTCCTTGAAAAGATCCAAGGAAAAGTAGATAAGGAAAAGACTTGGTTATGGCTGACCAACAGAACACTGAAGAAAGAAACAGAAGGCCTGATTCTTGCAGCCCAAGAACAAGCCATCAGAACGAATGTAATCAAAGCCAGAATAGAAAAAAAATCTGCTGATGACCCCAAATGCAGACTCTGCAAAGAAGTGGATGAAACCATTGATCACATATTGAGCTGTTGCAAGACAATAGCTCAGACTGACTACAAACAATGTCACAACACAGTCGCTCAGATGGTCCACTGGAACTTGTGTCACAACTAACATCTGTCTATAGCAAAGAACTGGTGGAATCATAAGCCTGAAAAAGTGGTCAAAAATGAGCATGCAAAACTACTGTGGGACTTCCGAATACAGACTGACAAAGTTCTGGAACACAATACCCTGGATATCATGATTGTGGAGAAGAAAAAAGAGTAGATCATCGACATTGCCATACCTGGTGATAGCAGAATCGATGAGAAACAACTTGAAAAAGTCACCAGATATCAGGACTTGAGAATCTAACTGCAGAGACTCTAGCATAACCAGTGCAGGTGGTTCCAGTGGTACTCGGCACACTGGGTGCTGTGCCTAAAGACTGAGGCAAGCACTTAAAAACAATTGGCACTGACAAGAACACCATTGGCCAGCTGCAGAAGGCCACCTTACTGGGATCTGCTTGCATAATCCACAGATACATCACGCAGTCCTAAACACTTAGGAAGTGTTCAACTAGTGATTTGTGATATGAAGCCCAGCATGGTTATCTCGTCTTCTGTGTATACTGTCATTTTTGTGTACAAGAACAACTACAACTACAACTACAACTACAACAACAACAACAACAACAATAATAATAATAATAATAATAATAATAATAATAATAGCAGCAAAATCTCACAAACTGATTACAAAGTTAGACATGATCGAGTTGCTAAATTAATCCACTGGTCATTATGTAAAAAATACAACTTACCTGTATCTAAAAAGTCATGGGAACATAAAGTTGTCGAAAATGAGATGGTGAAGATCTTGTGGGACTTTCAAATACAGATGGATCACCATTTGAAATTGAAAAAAATCACAAAATATCATGACCTGGCCATTGAATCTACATGGTTATGGATGGAACATGTAACAGTGATACCCACTGTCATCAGGGCACTTGGCACCATGTCCAAGAATTTTACAAAAGACATCAAGCAATTGCAGTAATTCCGCTGGCGCAATAACACCAGTGGAACTGCAAAAAGCTACGCTACTTGGAACTTTGTATATTTTAAAAAGATACTTGGTTGATACCTAGGATGCTGGCAGCAACCTGCATCAACCATTAGCACCAGTCACTGGTTATTTGTAATACATTTTTAAATGTTCAATTGACTGAGTTTCATATTTAATGAATAAAAGAGATAATAATTTTGAGTGGTGCTCCAAAATCACTTGAACACCATTGGCATTGACAAATTCTCCATCAGTCAATTGCAGAAGGAGGCTTTACTTGGAACAGCTTCCATCCTGCAACGATATCTGTAACACTGTCAAACATTCAGATTTGCCTATTGCAAGTCCTTGGTAAGGACTCGATAGGTAGATAAAAATGCCAAACCCAATCTGAACATCTGGCTGACCATATGATGATCAATAACAATAATTCCCCAATGAGGCATGGAGGAAGATAAGAGCTATGCAAGAGGTTCAGCTGTTCTGGACAGATCTCATCCGAATAGCCAAATGAAGACAATTATTTTTTATAATTCAGAAAACTATATTTCTTTCAATGCAGCCTACAATTGCATTTCCCTTTTTAGCATCCACTCCATACCGCTAGCTTATATTCAGTTTGCAATTCCTATTGTTTCCACAAGTACTATGATTAAATCAGGAATTTTCCATACTAGACCTGTATATTTGCTTTTTATTTCCCAAATAAATATTTTTATATCATATTTCTTAAAGTTCATTCTGTACCTTTCCACCCATTTTAACCCATTAAGATCATTTTAAATTTGTTTCTATCTTTTAAGATGTTAGCTATACTACCAAACTTTATCACATCTGAAAGATAAACATTCTCTGTACATCTTCATCCAGCTAATTAATAAAAACACTGAAGAATAAAGAAGTCAGGACCATTTTTTGTTGTTACCCAGCTTGATATCTCTAATTTGCTAAGAAACAATTGATAAACAATTTGAGCACAATTTTCAAGCCAGCTATGTAAGCACTTAATTGCCATGCCATCCAGTTTACTCTAAAGTAGCTTGCTAATTGATATGTCATGAGGTACTTTGTCAAATGCCTTGCTAAATTCAAGTTAACACTATAACACAGGGGTCGCCAACCTTTTGGACCTCAGGGACCACCAAACTCATAATTTTAGATCCCAGGGACCACTAACCAGTTCTGTGGGCATGTTCTAATTTATGGGTGTGGCTTGGTGATCATGTGACTGGCTGGGCAGGGCTTGTATGTAAATATTATAAATATTTATATAAATATTGCATTTTTTTTATAAAAAAGAGCAACTTTTACCCCAAATCAGGCAAAGCAGGCAGATTAAGTTGCTCACAGAATCATTCAGTGATCTATCTATCTGCCATCGGCTAGCTCAGTCTCTCAAATTTGCTTGCTGTAATTTGCTTGCAAGCAAACCTTCAGTCCTAAGGGAGGTTCGGCTGTTCTGAGCTGAAGATCTAAAGACTAGCAAGAAAGCAAGAAATCCAACCATTTCCTGCTACCTAGCTAATTTAAATCTCCGGCACAGCAGAACAGATGATGGTCGGAAAAAGGAAAAATAGCAATTTAGCAGACAAGTTTATAGGGTAAGGAGTGAGTGGGCGGGGAGGGTTCCCACAGGCCATGTGGGCCGTGTAGCCTTGTGTTTCTGTGCAGCCTGGATTAATTGCTTTGGGAGGGTGCTCTGGGGGTGAGATTTCTCTGCAGCCCACCAAAATTTTCTCATGGCCCACCAGTGGACCAGGGCCCACCAGTTGGTGACCACTGCTATAACATATCCACAAGCCATTAAAGAAATTACATGAATAAAAATGAGATATGGTTAGGCAGATAAGATTTATTCTTAATTGATATGACTTTTCATAATTATCACCTTGTTTTCAGGATGCTTAGATCAATCTCTTTATGATCTACTCTAGAATCTTTCAGGCTTGGATTTCAGAATGTTATTTTCTGGATCTCTTTCCCAAGCCTTGGGGAAGTAAATTATTCTCCAGTCACCTAGCATTTTCCTCATCTTCATAATTTTTCAAACAATGTTTTGGTCAGAATATTTTCTAGTTCTCGTATTATCTTAAGGTGCAAGTCATCTGGTCCTGAAGATTAGCTTTCTCAAAATTAAGTGATAGTCCCTTGTCATCTTTCTATCAGTTTCAAGTTTCAATCTGACGATTCATCCTGATCTTCATAAATTTATAGCAGAAAACATATTTTTAATTGAAAAAGATAAATCCAAAGTTGATGTTGAATATCTGATATTTTTGTATTTTGTTAAGTAAAAGTAAAGATTTCCCCTTTCCAGTCATGTCCAACTCTAAGGGGCGAAGTACATCTGCATTTCTTAGCTAAGGGAGCCAGCATTGTCAGAAGGCACTTCCGTGATTATGTGGCCAGCATGACTATCTGCCAAGGGCACATGGAACTCTGTTACCTTCCCACCAATAAATACACCTATTTATCTACTTGCATTTACATGCTTTCAAACTGCTAGGGGGGCAGGAGCAGGGGCCAGTAACAGGAGCTCAACCCATCATGTGGTGATTAGCTCTCAAACCTGAGCTGTCAGTTTTCCAACTGATAAGGTCAGCATCTTTATTGAGACGTCACACTCCTTTTTGTCATTTATACTGAGCTGCTAATATATCAGTTCTTTTCTTTTGCTTTTCTTTTGAACAACTTTAGAGAAGTAAATTTTAAAAATTATTGTTAGCATCCTTTACTAACCTCACCTCATTTTGGACTTAGCTTTCTTGATCCCAGATCTATTGTTCTTGTGTCCATTTTGTGTCAGCAACTCATCAGAAATCCCATATGTCCCATTGACACCATTTGTGTGGCTAGTATCTAGTATATGGATTTGAATATACTATACTTCCTCCCTTTCAACTCCTTTTCATGGACTGCAATTCACAGTTCTTTTGCTTGAATCCACCGAGTCTGATACAATTGTGTTGTTTTGATTACAGCACGATCAAAGAGCTGTTGTTGTGCAATGTTTAGAATGCAGTATTGCAGACTAATTCACTGCTCACTGCCAGGAGTTTGATTGAAGGTTGACTCAGCCTTCCATCCTTCCGAGTTTAGTAAAATTAGGAGACCTGAATTGTTGAGGGCAACAGGCTGACTCTGCAAACTGCTTTGAGAGGGCTGTAAGGTACTTTGAAGCAGTATATAAGTCTAAGTTCTATTCCTATAATCCCCCCCTCAATATTTATTAGCAGTACTTTAAAAATCATAAAGGTTGTTCTGTCATATCCCTAATCCTTTCTCTGGACAAACAGCATATTTCATGAGCCAGGGGTCTTATATTGCTTTCACTTCTTTATATTAGTGATTCCTATAAGTAACCTGACTTTTCTCTTAACTTCTTAGAGGGTATGGCTGCATCTTCTGCGCCTTCCTAAAGAGGTCGCCATACTCTTTCTTGTTCTACACATTGACTTTTCTTCCTTTCTATATTTTCAGAACTTGTTTCACATGCCATGGGGTATATTACCAAGTCCATGCATCATTTTTATTGCCCTCTTCTGAAGTTTTCCTATGGATTTACATTTGGTAAAAGATGCCCTGCCATAGTTATATTCAATTTCTGATACCTAAAGGAAAGCTTAAAATTAGCTAGCTTCAAAACTGTGTTTTGATTTCCCCCCCCTGCTTTATCCTACTAACTTATGAGAGGGCCTTGAGTAATCTTCCCTCCCCTCCTCCTGTAATTTCACAAAATGGGCTTCTTGACAATTGGGCATCTTAATTCAGAAACATTTTGAATATTTGCCTCCTAGAGTTTTAGACTAGGAAGATGAAGAAATAATCAAGGAGATTTTGGAAGTGGTTTTACAGCAGTTATCCTGTTTTTCAGCTAGTGACTCTAGTGTCAGAGGTACTACACCAGACCTCTATAAAGTCCTTATCATTTCTTACGAGTAAGCAAGAATTATAAATAGCTGCATTTAGAAGATCTGCTATTCCTGGCTCATCAATAACCTTCAAGATGGTGTGTGCTCTTGCTCAGTGCTGATGTCCTGTCACAACAGACCGTGCATAAGGGATCAGTGTCAAAGACACAGTCACCTTGCAAATATCACTTTATAAAGTGACAAAATATTGTGCTACATGCTAATTTTATTCTTTGCCCTTTTTTAGTTCATTAATAATTATCTTTTTTTTTAATGGCAGTTTTTCTAATGCATTAAACATGAATCTGCTGCTCTGCCCAGATAGTACAATGCACTGGTGGTCAATATAAGTTTTCTTTCTTTCTTTCTCTCTCTCTCTCTCTCTCTCTCTCTCTCTCTTCCCTTCCTTCCTTCCCTCCCTCCTTTATCAGTGTTGCTGATTTCTCATCAATACAAAAATTATAAATCCATGTTGAGCAAGGTTCTCCAACTTTCAAATATGGATCAGAATTCAGATAATTGCTTTTATTTTTGTTGCTGTTCATCAGAACTCTACTTGTCAGGCTCTCATAAATGATATGGTTATAAATTTTATAACTATATAAGAATAAGGTTCAGGTACTGCCACAGGAAGCTTAAAGTGAAAGCAAATTGTCTGAGCCAAAGACCTGATTTTAAAAACAAGAAGAGACACTTTTAAAAATAGGCCAGGACCCATTGCAGTTCTAAATATTAGCAATGTGCATTTAAAGAAATCCCCAAATACAGTATTATAGCCACTTAATATGGAGGCTTTCAAAACATCGATAACTGTATACTTATTTGGTTTATATTAAACCTTAATATATTTCACTCACAGCCAGAGGTGGTATTCAGCCAGTTCTGACAGGTTCTGTGGAACTGGTAGTGGAAATTTTGAATAGTTTGGAGAACTTGTAAATACCACCTCTGGTTGACCCCACCTCCATCTATTCAATGCCTTTGAGTCCCAGCTGATCAGCTGGGTCTTCTTTTGTTGCACTGTCCAGGAGAACTGAGCTGGAAAGCAGGTTAGTGGAGTGGGGAGGGAATGGGGATTTTACAGTATATCCTTCCCCTGGAGTGGGATAGAAATGGGGATTTTACAGTATCTTTCCCCTGGAGTGGGGTGGAATTGGGTATTTTACAGTATCCTTTTCCTGCCATGCCCCCCAAGCTATGTCCCCCAAACCATGCCATATCCATGAAGCCACACCATACTCACCAAGCCATGCCCACAGAACCGGTAGTAAAAAAATTTGCTTACAACCTTAGTAAGTGAAGGGCCTTGGATCTTGTGTGGGATCAAAGTAGGTAGAGAATGGGACTGCATCCAGTTCCTTGACTCCAGGTGGGTTCAGAATTAACACATTATAAGGAAAAGCCCAAAAGGAATTTTGGTTTGTATCCAATTCTAACTCCACAGATGACCTCATTCCATAAGTTCATTTTTTTTATTTTGAAAACATGAAAGGACTGTAAGGAGCTGAGTAGACTGATATCATAGTGCCAAAGGATAAACAGGAATTAGGAACTGGACAACCATCATATTTTGCCTTCAATTCCCAAATTTATCAAGAAGATTTGGAAACCTCTAGAACAATGGTTCTCAACCTGTGGTCCATGGACTCCTGGGGGCAAGGATGTTATTACAAGGGGGTCTGCGAAGGCTTGAAGAAATGTTATGATTTAAATCTTGAGTTAAGTCTTGGGGTCCTTGGCCATGGTCTGTGACCACAAACAGTGTTTGTGGCGGAGAAAAGGTAGAGAACCACTGCTCTAGAAGATTCAGGGGATAATTCTGTGTCAAAACAGCTAAAATATCTTTGATATTTCTAGTACTGATTTCTATTGGGATGCATGACAACCAGTGTCTTGTCCACAAAGGACATAATCTAAAATAAGTTTCTGTGTAAAATAAAATAAAAAGTGTGTTAGTGCTGTAAATCAGAGACCTTGTTATTCTCTGTATTATGCATTCTAAAGTTCTCCTTGAATATATCCATGAAATAAAAATGATAGTACAATATAAGGCTGTAATATGATTACCTGCACACGGTGCTCTAGAAAAGATACAAAGAACATTCAAAGCACATAAACCTAGCTAATTTGGAAGACTTTTCTCCAAATAAATGCCAAAAGCCCCTTTTAATTGCACATTGTGCCCCTTTTCCCTACTTTTACTCTCCTCATTGATTCTTTCTGTAAAACAAATCAATGACATCTATTTAGGGTGGATTTAGCAGAATTAGCCTTAACAGCCAGTTTATTTATATACAATTAGTTTAAATGGAGAAGAAAATTAGGTAGGTTTAATACAGGAATATTTTCCAGATCATTTACTCATGTATCTTCTCCTTAGGGTATTCAATGAGGACAATGCACATACTCATTACTGTAGGGACTATTGATCCCCTTAGATTTATTTTTGAGAGTCTCAACTTTTCTCCATCCATTGACTTTTAGCAAAGTGGTTCCAAACTGTGATAAGAGTTAATGACCTTTTGATATGACTTCACATGAATGTTTCTTAGGGTTGAAAAGCAGACTGCTCAAGGAAAGAAGAAAAGAATCCTGACTGTGGTTAAAGAGCCAAGGTACTGGTGGTTAACCCAGATTATTTATTCTCATGTTAAGGCAGAGGTAGGAGAAATGAATGAGGAACATGCAATAAGGGACACAAAGCCACTTGAGTGAAAGATTTATAAATTGATTAGTAGATAGCAATGGTAAGGAGAAAAGGAAAGATTTAAATAGATGGAAAGACAGGAGTTGAAAATGAGGTCAGCCTCATTATGGAAAAAAGCCCTAGTTTCAGAACTAAGAGATACCTGTGTAAATTATTATTAATAATTCTTACAGTTTCAAAATCTTATTCCAAGTTTTTCTACTTCTGAGTCTACTTATAACTTTCCAGAATCTACATTCAAATTAGCTTTTTAGATTTATTTCAAAATAAGAATGTAGTAAGTCCTTAAACATACATTTAAACATTTTATCTTTCTGTAGTTCTTAATATCCAAAAGCTGTTAACAAGCAATTTCCAAGTACTTGTGCTTATTAAGCACTGCTTAAGGACAGGAGTATGCAAATCCAGTGCCACAGCTAAGGCCAGGGGTCCCCAAACTTGAATTCTGGAGTTGAGTTCAGTCTAGTTGCTGTTGGAGACCTCTAGGCGAGAGGCTTTTCCTTGTCTTCCCGACTGAACCACGGACCACGGCGGGTCTTCTCATGGGCAGCCACTATATGGAGCATTTGTGGCCAAACCTGCTCCTTTCTTTGCTCCTTGCTCTCCTCTTGCTAAGTCATTTTCATTCTACCATTTCTTCCTCGGAAGGCTGTTATTAAATTTCAAAACATGTAGTACATAAGGTACTCAATCTCATTTTGGCTCAAGGAAACTTCTTTATGAGAAGAAGAGTATAGAAAAAGAAGGGGGAAAAAGATAGAGGTTACTAATAAAGGGGAATATTTGTAGCTCAGCGTTAAAATGGAGAGTCTTTGGTGCTCTCTGAGTTTGGTTATTTTCTTGCAGATGTTTCATTAACATAACATAAACATAATTTAACATAATTAGTGCTAATAAGGAACGGGTTTGTTCCCAGTTTACATTCTAGTGGTTTGCTTTGTCAGTATTGATGGGGGTGATCTCAGAGGTTCTTTGGTTGGGCTGTTTATTGTTGGCTTGTTTGGCAGTTTCTTGATTGGAATATTGTGTACCTGATTGTTGATCTGATGTTAATCTTGGAGTTAATCTATCTTCATCTGGGTGCTGATTGCTGTTGGGGATGTTGGTTAGGTCTTTTTGCTCTCTTTTTGGTCTGCTGATTGTTTCTTTTGCATAAAGGTTTCCCTGTCAGTTGCATCTGACTCTAGGGTATGGTGCTGATCTTTGTTCATCGAGAGAGCCACCATTGTCTGAAGACATTTTCCACAGTCATGTGGACAGCATGGTTATACACCAAAGGTGTGTGGAAAACTGCTACCTTCCCATAGTGATATCTATTAATCTGCTGGCACCTATGCTTTCAAACTGCTAAGTAGGCAAAAGCTGGGGCAAGTAACAGGAGCTCCCCTGTTGTGCGGAGCTCGGGTCTCAAACCTGGCCTATCAGCTTTCCAACTGACAAACTCAGCAGCTTTGACCACTGATCCATCATGCCCCCACATAGTATGTAAATGTTGTTTACATCTATGTGTCTATGGATGGCTAATGTTAGAATGCAGGCTTCAAGAAATTTCCTAGCAATTTTGGACTTGGCTTGATCAAAGATGGTCACAATTTCCTAACTGAAACTATGGTTAAGTTGGTTGATATCTTGTAAATTAAGGATTTTTTATCATGTCTTCTGACTGCTAGATCCATGACTCCATCCATTCATGGATGGCTGTTTGTCCTCAATTCTAGTTGTTGCAGTCATTACATTATAGTAGATGACTCACATTTTTTTTCTGGAGCTGCTGGGTCTTTTGGTTTGCTTAGGATGTTTTTGAAGTTGGCTTTAGTTGGCTTGTGTGCTATAAGTCAACTTAAAATAGAGGTTACAATAGTATGATAAAGAAGTGCAGCAGGTTCAGATGAATTGAGCTAATGTATGGAATAAGTAAATAAAAAAGGCTTTAAAATGTTATTGTATATATATAAGACTATCCTGCCATGCTCAAGTCCCACTACAGAGAACCAATGTAATGCAACAGGTTTAATGAATTAGACAAAACTATATTGTGTTATTGTAAGGAAATAGGTGAGGTAAATTGAATTATTTTGCACATATAGGGGTAGAAATCTCAATTTGGCCCTGGACAAATGCAGAACTATACTAAAATCCAAGGCAGCCTGAACACTTGGGTGACATCCAAATATTTTCATGAGAAATTATTGACCAACCAAGACTTTTGACAAGGCTAACTAACCATACTGTTCAGTAAGGAGATTGGAAATGTTTCAATCAAGATGCTGATGAAACCTCTCAAAATTCAAAAAGACACTGGCTATATGTTATGATTTATCTTACACATACAGAACACTGCCTGCTAAGATGAATAATCACAGGCCCAGAACAAAATAACAGTCCTTGATATCACACAGTAAAATATCACTCCAAGATTGTCAGTTAAAGTGAAAATCAACCTGTTTCCTGTCTTTACAAAACAAACAACATGCAATCAAACAAAACCTGAAGACATCTAAAGGGATCCAATACTAAATGAATATTTTAAACCTGATGCTAACCAATATAATCTTATTATTTTGAGGATTGAATATATTCTCCATATAAAAAAGTACTTTTAATTCTTCCTCTCTCTCTTCTTAAGGATTGTCTTTTATATGAGTTGGAAATTACTTGTGTTAATTCAAATACTTCCTGCTGTAGTCTGATTTCCTTTTCTACCAGCAAGCCGCCTATATACCATTTCAAAATTACTCAGGCAAAGTTTTGTGCTGTGGGGAAAAAAGATATACATATCTGAAGCCTTTGTTTCTGGGTTTAATTAAATGTAATTAAATGTAATTCCAAAGCAGGTGTGGCTAGATCATCTTCAGTGACTGACAAAATATGTGAAATTAATTTTTTTACAGTTGTACTTCTTGCTGTGTTTGTACATCTTACTTCATGAACTCTACAGAAAATACTTGGGTTAGGATTGTGGTTCCAGCTTAAAAATAGGCCACATTGAATGAGGGCACCATCTCCTGCTTATGAAGAGATTTGCATTTTTAGAATGAAACAAAAGAAAGGGTACTCCCAAACTGATGCCCTAGTCACTATCTCCTTAGTGTCAGCCTATATATGTATAGGCCAGTGTTGGCAAACCTTTTTGGCACTGAGTGCTGAAACTGGATTGTGTGTGCGCGCACACAAAGGGGAGCTCCGGAAACTGGAAAAGCAGCTACGCGGCGCACGCCCGTGGACATGCCAGAAACCAGCAGACCATCTCCTCAGTGTGCATATGTGCACCAGGGAGCTGCTCTTCTGGTTTCTGGCACTCCTGTGCGCGAAGACCAGCAGGACATGCCAGAAACCAGAAGAACAATGGGCAATAGCTGGCATACCTGGAAAGATGGTTCTGTGTGCCACTTCTGGCATGCATGCCATAGGTTTGCCATCACAGGTATAGGCAAATGAACCTTAGAGGAATGTTTTGATTAAAGGAAAAAACAGTTGCTACAGTGTTGCTTTCAGTTTCTTATATCTTTTGAAAACAATTTGAAGGAAAATGATACTTTAGCCCTCTTAATAATTATTAATTAAAGGATATTGTTTTAAAAAATGTAGTGAAAAGCAGAAGTAGTTTTTACAACCTGCCCTTAATAAATGGATCAACTTTGGAATGATCACATTAGTTCTGTGACATGGTTATTGATCCTATATACGCTAAACTCCAATGTGGAGATGAAGATATTTTAGCAATCGCTTTAAAGGGTTTTTACCCTTTCCTTTTGGTGGAGAGGATTGTTTTATTAATTCCAGCTAAGGCCCATTGCATGTAAAATATATACTGTAAAATACACACATATCTGCTAGTCTGTATTTATATCCAAATGTGTAGTTGAAGAAGACAGAACAGTAAAGATTCATCAGTGAAAAATAGAAAATCTTGGGGGAGGGGGGAGTAACAATTTAGGCAGTTTATTTATTTTGTTTGGAGAAGTTATTGAATGCCTTTTTCTTATCACTGACAAAGTGCACATTTTCTCACTTAAAAACTGTCTATTTCTCACCCAGATTTTTTTTTTTCAGATTTAGGCACGAACATTCCTTCTGTTACAAGCAAACACTCAAATGAGAGAGAGCAAGCAAAGTGCATACATTTTGTTTCTCTCAACAGGGCAACCTACTCCTAGTCTTCTCTATTACAGCAATCCTTCAGCCCAACAAATGTGTTCCGCCTCCAAACTGCATCTCTTTTTCTCATTATAAGCAAGAGTCCTTCTCTCCTTCATCACTCTCCAAACTATCCTTGCTGTCAGCAGTGGGTTGGCAAGGACCAGAAAGCCACGGGTAGTGAGAAGATCTCATTTGCATGTAATCCTACAGCTTTTGCACTGAAAGTTCAGAGGGAAAAACCAGCAAATGCATCAAATATTAACACATGTTGCAGTCTCCTTTGTTTGCCTCAAATCAGAGAATGATAAGTTACGTGTCAATGGTAGTTTGGGGCATCATTATAGCTGATTACGTATGCAAGCTGTATGGATGCAGCTTCTTAGGCATTTAATTTCTGATGCTGAATGCAATGCATTAGCATTAGCTGACTCAGACATGTAATGGAAGAAAATTGAAAAAGCAAAGAAAGATATCCTTGTCTCCTTTCAGAAAATAGAGGGAGGAATTTGGAGAATTCAGCTTTCTCCGCAAATGCTGTTGGGAATAACGCCTTTGTAAATTTGGAGGAAATGAATGCCTTCATATTGATGAAAAAGACTTGCTTTGGAGGAAACTAAACTTTCAAAGAAATTATCTTGGGTACAGGTTGGTTCT
Organism: Pseudonaja textilis; assembly: GCF_049901715.1. Classification (NCBI taxonomy): domain Eukaryota; kingdom Metazoa; phylum Chordata; class Lepidosauria; order Squamata; family Elapidae; genus Pseudonaja; species Pseudonaja textilis. The sequence goes on along the minus strand of NC_141992.1, from coordinate 148,623,859 downwards.
TGCCTTTCCCATGTTTTCACAGAGAAACCAAGGAGTGTCTGTTTGTGTGTGCGTGTGTGTGTGTGTGTGTGTATCTGCATGTCCATATGCATTGTTATTCTTTGTGCAATCCATTGTTTCTCTGGCTTCAATTAAACATCAAGAGAAGATGCTATAAAGAAACTCTCCCCATGGGGGCTTTTCAGAAAAGCTTTGTCTGTCAAGCAAACTGAAAAAAAAAAAAACCAACCCACCTCAACAACAAAGACATTCTAAATAAAGTCTAGTGCAGTGGCAGAATGAAGCATTTAAACAAATGTGTCTTTTATAAGGAAAGAGAACTTTTAGAAAATTAGAATTAGGCATGATATTCGGCAATTGAAGGAAAGCAGCTGCTTTATATGAAAGAATGAAAACACAACAGTGCTCATGGTGGCAATAACAAGTACAACCCTGTGTTCTCTAGCTAGATTTTAATTCTCGATGCTTGGATTCAGAAGTAAAGAGAATGAGCACGCCTGAGTTTATGGTAGGATCTCAGCATTAAGGAAGTGCCTAAAAAGAATTGCTACAGCTTGGTACTCATTCACTAATTAATATCAGGACCATGGGTCTCCAAGGAACTGGATAACTTTCATCAATCGAATAGACTGAACAGGGCCAGAAAGCACTAACTAAGGAACCCATCTGGAACCACTGGAATTTATTGTCAAACTTTTGTTTATTTAACAGATGACCTTATTACTATAATCTTGTTTGTTGAGGTAGCAGACAGGAGCTCTTGCAAGAGGATTCCCAGATTATGGATTTTCCTTTTGAGATAGTAGCAATAGGAATAGCACTTAGACTTATGTATCACTTCATAGTGCTTTACAGCACTCTTGTTGCGATTTACAGAGTCAGCATATTGCCCACAACAATCCTAGTCCTCATTTCACAGACCTTGGAAGAATGGAAGGCTGAGTTAACTTTGAGCCAGTCAAGATTGAACTCCAGGCAGTGGGCAGAGTCAGCCAGCAATACTGCATTCTTTGCACTATTACACAACCATGACCTTATATGATCACAAAGTTGGCTGCTATAATTTATTTTCACCAACTGCAGCTCACAAAACCTGATGCCATATAATGTGTTCATCTTAAAAAGGGCTACCAGACTTGTTCCAATTACTGCACTTTCTGGTTTTAATAATTCAGTGTTTTTTTAGAATTATTATTCTATTTGTTGCTGTAATGCACTTTAGTGTTTCGGTGAATATTTATTCAAAATAGAATAAGTAAAAGCTAAAAAATGAACAAACAGAATGTAATTTTGACAATTCTCAATCACTCATTTGGATCCCCCCCAAAATTATTTTGGATCCTGAGTCCTCCCTCTCTGAGAATTTAGTTGTGTCTGTTTTTAAAACCTCAGAGAAGTCATTGATGAGTGTGAATATGCATTTATCATAAATAGATTGTCTTAATTATGGTTTATTCATTTAGGAACTTTACATGCTGCTTAAATTCAAATAGACTCTAAGTTGTTTATGACATATTTAATAAAATACAATAATTTAATAGTTGTGGCGTCTTTAAGGTTTAAAGTTCTATGAGTTCCTACCATTTTCTCTCACTTTATTTCATGGAAATGTGACGTTTCTGTGTTGTTGTTTTTTTTGTTTGCCCATTGAAGTGAATAGTTCAAAAGCAGGAGACAATTTAAATAAATGTTCTAATAAACAGGAGTTCATTGGAGTAAATGACCTAGTAAGCAAGCAATATAATAAAATAACTTCTGGGAATGTGTTATTTCTGAATTTAAATTGCATTATTTTTTTTATCAAAATATAAGTATTAACTGTTCATATTTCTGAATTTAATTTCAATAATATCTTACAGATTTGGGGAGTTATTCAAACATTATATAAAAAGACAGAAAGGAGATATTTACAAAACCATTTTATAAACACAATGCTACATTATAACTTTCTTTCAATGCATATGTCAGACTTGTAAAGATCCATCCTAACTCTGATTAATTCATTGAATTTAAGTCACTCCCTCCAGCTTGTCTTTATAGGATAAATTCTTTGTCTTCTCAGGAATGCCTTCTAAGTCCCATTGCTTCCACAAATTCTTGTAATTTTCATGGGAATGCAAATAACTTAACTGTAATTTTGAAATACAAATCTGACATCAACTTCTATTACAGCAATGGTTTGAATACAATCCTTTTAGCACAATTGAAACAAGACTTTCAAGAAAATGTACAGATTTTAAGAGGACAAGTTTGGGACTTTTTCTTCATGGATACTAATAAGGTGAAGAATTCTTTGAGAAAAAGAGCTGATAGACATCTCAGAGAAGAAGATTTTATTTTATGTGGAAGAGCTTCAAGCTAATCTACAATTTTTTAATAGAACAGCTTTGGGATTTTTTCATGGATATTAACAGGAATGTATTCTAACTAGTAATTTTTAAAGTTTAGAATAAGAAAAATCCTTTCATCTTTTCAAATATTAATATGAAGGTACTGCATATTAAAAAATATGTCAGATTTTCAATTGGATTTTCCCCTCCAGCTCACGGTGTTTGGAGCCTAAGACAATTTTCTCCATTTCCCATTTCACCTCCAAAATCTATGAATATAAAACCTAGAATTTTTTAGGTCAATAGAATTTTCGTTATTCAGTAATTTGAATAAATAATAGATTGAAATTGCACTTGAGAGTACATGATTTAGGTCATCCCAAATAACATTTCCCAAAATGTAAACAGGTATTAGTGACAAATTTTAATATTACTGTCCTATAATCATTTACAGGTTAATTCTGAAGTAATTCCCATTATACTGAATTGAATTAATCCATTTAAAAAATAAATATTTTCAAGCTCTGATTGTAATCTTATGCTCATTAATTTGGAGGTTATCTCTGCTAAATTCAATGGAATTTATTCCTAAATTAGCATAAACAGATATTATGTGGTTGCTAAGAGTTGACACAAGGAGACACAGTGGCTCAGTAGCTAAGACAGTTTGGTGGTTCAAATCCCTAGTACCATGTAACAGAGTGAGCTCCCATTACATGCCCCAGCTTCTGCCAACCCAGCACTTCAAAAGCATGTAAAAAATTCAAGTAAAAAAATAGGGACCACCTCGGTGGGAAGGTAACCATATTCCATGTGCCTTCGGCATTTAGTCATGCTGGCCACATGACCATGGAATCATCATCAGACAGCACTGGCTCTTTTGCTTAGAAATGGAGATAAGCACCACCCCCTAGAGTTGGGAATGACTAGCATGTATGTGCCAGGGGAACCTTTACCTTTAAGAGTTGACATCAACTTGATGTACATAATCATCAATCAATCAATCAATCAATCAACCAACTGCAGTGTTAATTGGGAATCTGAACAATTTAACAGTTCAACTTTGTTCTGCTTTATGTATATTAATTCGATCTGTCCAATGTCATAAATAAAATACTGTATAAGAGAAAGTAGTATTTGTGCTTTCATGTGTATTGAAAATATATTCAACAAAGGTAACATAACAAGAATATAGTTAAATAAATGTTGGGAAAGATACCCTTCAATGAATATGTTGAAATATTTAGCTACCATAATCTTGGAATTTCAAACAGATTTTTGACTTTGACAATACTGTAGTCATTTTTGGACAACCCTGTTAAAGTTCCCTAAAATAGGGTTTTGATTTGTTTTGTTTTAAGGACAATTTACACATTGTGAACTTTTGTAATATTCTCAAAAAAAAAAGCACTGAAATAATTTAATGACCAGACATGTGTTTATAAACTACAATATACATCAGCCTATGTAAAGAGTGCAGAGGAATTCAGATAGTGGACAAAAATTTATCACCAAATCTTTTTTAACTGAAAATTATAAAGTATTTGTCAATTTAAAACTGACATACAAACTTATGCTTTGTGTTCTGAATTTGGACTTAATAAATAATAGTTCACATTTAAGAGTCCTCCTGGATCCTTAAAAATCTACTCAATGAAAAAGGAGACTACATATGGACTACACAACTACAACTACATATGGACAACACAACTCAATCAGGACAAAGCAATAGACACAATCTACATAGACTTCTGTAAAGCCTTTGATTCAGTGGTACAAGACAAACTACTCCTAAAACGAAAATCTTACGGTATCTCTGGACACCTGCATAACTGGATAGAAGCATTCCTGTCAAACAGACAACAAATGGTCAAAATTGGGAGTGTCCTATCAAATTCTGTACCTGTCAACAATGGTGTCCCCCAAGGCAGTGTTCTAGGACCAACTCTTTTCATACTCTACATAAATGACCACTGTGATCATATCAAGAGCAACTGTGTTCTCTTCACTGATGATGTAAAGCTATTCAACACCACAGACAATACTGCTACCCTTCAAAAAGACCTTGACTATGTATCAGAATGGTCAAACAAATGGCAACTTCAAATCTCAACAAATAAATGCTCTGTCTTACATACTGGCAAAAAAGTCAGAAAATAAAATATAGGCTGAATAGTCAAGATCTTGTTGATGATCCAAACTCTGTCAAGGATCTTGGAGTACTCATCTCAAATGACCTAAGTGCTAGAGCCCACTGTAACTACATAGCCAAAAAGGCATTAAGAGTTGTTAACCTAATCTTATGTAGCTTTTTCTCTGGTAATATTACACTAATAACTAGAGCATACAAAACATTTGCTAGACCAATGCTCGAATACAGCTCATCGGTCTGGAACCCACATTACGTATCTGATATTAGCACAGTTGAGAAAGTCCAGAAATATTTCACAAGAAGAGTTCTCCACTCCTCTACTTGTTGCAGAATACCTTATGCCACCAGACTCGAAATTCTAGAACTAGAAAACCTACAACTACGCCACCTTCGGTCCAATCTAAGTATAGTATATAAAATCATACATTGCAATGTCCTACCTGTCAATGAATACTTCAGCTTCAACCATAACAACACAAGTGCAAACAATAGATACAAACTCAAGGTTAATCACACCAAACTTGATCGCAGGAAATATGATTAAAGCAACAGAGTGGTCAATGTCTGGAATACACTACCTGACTCTGTGGTTTCTTCCCCAAACCCCAAAAACTTTAACCTTAGACTGTCTACTACTGATATCACCCCTTTCATAAGAGGTCTGTAGGGGGCGTGCATAAGCGCACCAATCATGCCTACCGTCCCTGTCCTATTGTTTCTTTTATTTTCTTATTCGTATCCATTTCATGTATTCATAACCATGTTTATACTTATACCTGTTATCTAATAATTGCTTGACAAAATAAATAAATTGTAAATTGAGATATTTTAGAAGACAGAATGAATATCTAAATCTGGTGTTTGCATTACTAACAATATAGTGCCAATAATAGAAAAGAGTTATGTTGTTTAGTTCTTCCACAATTGGTAAAATTATGGACTAAGGAATATTTACAATAATAGACAATAGGAAACAGGCTGCAGTGTTTCAAAATTACAAGTTGCTAAATGTTCTTTGTGAAAAACTAGTTAAATTGAAGTATTTGAAATTAAGTTGTAATAATGCTACAAATGTTTATGAGGCTAAACTCAGTTGAAGTCAGCTTTTTAAATCTAACTAGGAGTTGGGTTTGGGTGACAGTATATCGTTGTTTCTGATTTAACATGATTTTCAAGAGACATAAATGGAAATTAAAAACTGGGCTAATGCAAAACAGATGTTAGTAAACTCTCTTGTTTTTTTCTTCTTAGAACATTAGAAACATGGAATGGCTTATCAGGCACTATTGCTTAGGCAGAACACAAGGATAATTCAAGAAACGATTAGATGCCGTTCTAAAGAAATGGAATACTTCACATGGATTAGATCTTATGGGCCAAAGCCCTGATGGGTAAATAGCTCCAGCTAAAACATTTTATGTTGCTATATTCATTTGGATGTAAATATCACTTCACAAACATCTTTGTTCTTAAACTGGTAAAAATGCCTTCTTCTCACCCCTCCTCCTGTTTTTTCCCCTTTTCTGTTTCCCAAATTTCTTTTGTACTGTGACTTTTGCTTTTTAACCTGCAAAGTATTTTCAATCACAGTAGTGAATTCCCACTACTGCTAACCTACATACAAATTCAGTTTTTTGGTTGAAAAGCAAAATGTTACTGTTCAAACACATGAAAGAATGTCAACCTGAAGTGAAAAGGGGGAGAAAATAAAAGAAAATGACGGTAACAACAACAACAATAACCACAAAAGGGAAGAGGTAAAATGTTAACCGGAAACCTCTTTAAATTATCATTTTCTTGATTATTAGTAAGAAAATTTATCAATTGTACTATATAATATGCTGGTGATAAATACAGAGTATTTTGGAACTTGCTTTCACCAACTGTTATCATCAACAAATTGGAATGACATCCATTCTGATTTTTTTAATTGTTGTTGAGTGAGGAATCTTGCCACATTATCATGGCATATTCATGTCCTAGGACTCATTGGCTTCTTATTTTCAGCTCCTTCTGACCAATGCAAAGGGAAGATATTCAAAGCAGGTATGTGGATGAAGGTAGAAATCTGTTTCTCTTCCTTCTATCTAATTTAGGACTATAGCAATAGCACTTAGACTTATATATTACTTTACAGTGCTTTACAGCCCTCTCTAAGCAGTTTACAGAGTCAACCTATTGCCCCCAACAATTTGGGTCCTCATTTTACTCACCTGGGAAGGATGGAAGGCTGAGTCAACCTTGAGCCTAGTGAGATTTGAACTGCCAAATTGCAGTCAGCTGGCAATCAGCAGAAGTAGCCTGCAGTACTGCATTCTAACTACTGCACCACCATGGTTATACTGACAATTCACCAACTAAAATCAATATAGGCATTTATTTGCACCAATGAGGATGAGAGTGCCCAACAATTCAAATTAGGTGCATCTTCAAAATGACAGTGCAAAGTAAAGGAGTGTTCTGTTTCTAATCAGGCTGCACAATACCTTTGAATGTAGGGGAAAAGAGTCCATTGAAGCAAATTCGGTGGTACAGTGGTTAGCGTTCAGTACTGCAAGCTCCTTCTGCTGCAGCCAGCTGCCTGCAATTTAGCAAATTGAATCTCACCAGGCTCAAGGTTGACTCAGCCTTCCATCCTTCCCAGGTGAGTAAAATGAGGACCCAAGTTGTTGGGGGCAATATGCTGTAAAGTGGTATATAAGTCTAAGTGCTATTGCTATTGGTTAATTGGTCCCTCCTTGAGTCTCCATAGAGGTAGAACAAGTTGCCTCTTTGAAGTGCTTCGCTATGTCAATAAAGAGAAAGTCTAAAAGGAAAACCATCTCATTGAATCAGATCATGGCTAATCTGCAAAGGACTATAGAAAGCATGAAGAAATTGTTTCCAACTAAAGTCAGCTCTCTACCACTAGCAATATAAAGAGCAAAGTCATTTCACCCATCATATTAGTCAGTCAATATTTAAGGTTTTTAATTCAATCATTTTTTTTCTTTCTATTTTTCTTGACAACTTAGCTTCACTTTCAATTGCAATTCTCTCTGAAACTTTTGTAGGCAGTTTTCAAGTGCAATTCAAAATGCTGGTTTTGACCCTTACATGGCTTAGCACCAAAGTATATTCAGAACTGTCTTCTCCAATCAGTATCAACCTATTGAGAGAGACAAACTCTTCATTGCTTTGCATTTTTGGAAAGTCAAGGAGACAAAAGCCAAGATAGCTCCTACATTATGAAATAAACTTCCATGTGATATCAGATTAGTTCCTATTTTGCAGGCCTTCTGGAAGTTTCTTCAGACTAACTTGTTTCAGAAAATCTTCTGTGGCTGTTTGACATTTTCATCAATAACTGCATTTAAGATTATTATTATGGATGCAAATAATGTATGACTATAAATTGATTATTTTCAATATAGTGTCCTGATTGTCATTTTCTTCACTAGAGATATTTGTGATATTTCAAGCACCATGGAATTCTTATTGCTATTGTAAATGCATTTTTAATTTATGTTATTATTATAGATGCTTTAAATGTCAGCCTTGATCATTGCCATAAATGCTTTAATCATTGTCATTGTGGTTGAATATAAGCCTATGTAAGTTTATATGATTCAGTGACATAAAAATCCAAGAAATGAAAACACCTAATAAAATAAGCTTCCAATACCATATACAATTAAGTTTCAAGAGAAATTGCTTTAAAAACAAATTCCTTTGTTTTGCAAAAATGTAAACTTTCCCAATTGATTTTTTAAAGTTGAACACAACCTTAAGAAATTTCAATTATCTTTCACAATACATTTTTTGTGAATGTGCAGATTTTTTGACAGAGAAAGGAAGCTATTAGCAATTCCTGTTTTACCCTGTTGAAGTGAGGTCAGTTTGACTGGACTCACAAACTACAGTCAAAGAAATTTATGGCATGTTTCTTTTACATCCTTTCAGTCTCCATTTATCATGGAAGACATCCTCTTAAGTAGATAGTTATTTTTTTGCCAGATGTTAAAAGCCAAGGCAAAAAGCCAATGCTTTTGAAATGAAGCAAAAAAGGTGTTTTTTTTTTCCATTTATGGAAACAAACATTATAATGGGAATGCATATAGCAAATGGAAAATGCATATTTAATTTCTTTCGTGAGTGTAGCAACATTTGGCAAATTCTTTGTTCAAGTGAAAGGATGAAAATGTTAACAGTATGTAGAATGTAAAGTGCAGTGCCTATTATCTTTTATTCAAATGCATTTCTACAAGTAAGAATTGAGAACTAATTAACATTTGCAAACTTAGTTAAGACACTGGAAAAAAATATAAGCTCAGGATTGAACTTTGGAATCCTTGATCCTCCAAACTTGATTGTCTGCTTGCTGATATTTTATTACCCAGCTAGGCAACATCACAAGTTCTAGTGAATATGCATTTGCTCTATTTATAGACAGTAGCTTATCTTGGCAGTGTTGGTAGTGGAATGGTTTTCTCTTTAGTACTGCCTTGATTCCTACTTGATTGTTTGTCTGGTGTTATTCCCTGCTTATCTGGGTATTGATTGAAGGATGTGTTCTGGTCTTTGTTTCCTTCTTAACATTTTATTGTTTCTTTTGATTGCTGTGTAACTGTGATTACAATAGACTTCATGTCTATTGATAGCTGATTTGTCTAAAAGCCAAGCTTCCAGAAATTTTCTAGCATTTTTTTTTTTGTTTACCTTAGTTTTTGGTGGTCACAGCTTCTCAACTGAAACTATGGTTGAATTTGTCCATGTGTGGTGAGATTAAGAAGTTTTCACCACGTCTTCTGACCACAAATTCATGCCTATGTATGTGCTCTGCTAGCCTTCGGCCTTCTGTCTTATATAGTGAGTGATACAGTTCTTACATTTTATGTTGTAGATGACTCCAGTTTTTCTTTCTTCCTGGGCTATTTGGTCATTTGGTTTACTTAAAAAGTTTTGGAGGGTTTTAGTTTGTTTGTATACTATGGTGATGTTGTGTGGTTGTAATACTCTGTTGATTGTTTCCAAAACATTTCTTTTGTACAGCAGTGCTTGACAGCAATGTAGCTCTATTCATAGCTTCTTTTTAGTTGTACTTCAGTGGGTTGAGTACTTGGGCAATTTGGATAAAATTGCATGGTATTCATTTTGTAGAAAGATGTTGTATAGACAGTCTGTCTCCCTTGAAATAGTAGAAAATAGTCTATCCCCTTTTCCTGGTATTTTGGGTTGCTGCATTTATACTCATCTGAACAATATTCTTAAATCCTTCGTCTTGTGGCAGGTTGAGTTGTTACTTTGATTACATTACAGACCATGAAAAAATAATAATAACATAGCTAAGAAGGAAAAAAGAAGACCAGAACTCATCTTCTCCAGCAGGTAGCACCTAGATAAGCAGGGATTAACACAAGACAAACATTCAAGCAAAAAAACAATGTCCTACTCAAGAAACTAACAAGGAGAAAACCACAGTTCACCAAAACTGACTGGGCAAACAATAACAATTGTAATATATTGTAATAAAACAGGGAGCAAAACTCACACTTAGTAACACTGATGATGTTACCTAGTTGGGTAATGAAATGTCTGCAAGCAAAGAACTAAGTTCAGAGATCATTAAAGACTCTATAGTTGATAGAATCTCTGCATTATTTTAACATATTGTAAAGTATCATAGGTATCATAAAAGTAACACAAATTTCAACAAAATTCTCAGCTGAATACTTGTACTTTTCAAAACATCAGAAGAAGAGGTTTTGTATAACAGACCCCCCAAAATCTATGCAAATCAGATTATGCAAGTAATAGATCTGTCTGGTATCGGATACAAGGGAAATTCCTTGTTTAATGAATGTTTCATTTTCTTTTGTTCATTCTGTGAAAGGATACATTCTGGTATTAGTGTTAGGGCCTTCCCACTCTTAGCATGTTTCTTTGTACAGGGAAGAAAATGAATGGGCTAGCCTATGAAGAAGCAACTTTTAAAACAGCCATTGTAAGGAAAGGAATGTTGAACCCGTAGGAGACTGATTTGGAGAAAAGAATTAGGTCTTCAGTTGTTTAATACAAAGGTTCTTCATAACAGAAATGAATTAGCAGCTGATGTGAGAACCACTGCAATATAAAAGGAATATATTGAAGCAGAAATATAATCTGGCCCTGATCTCTGGCTAAAGGACAAAGTACTACTTGTAGCAGTCTCTTATGCAACTAATTAATACATGCCGTCTTTTTACAAAGAGAAGCGAGAAGTTTAAAAGTGCAGTTTTCCAGGACTTGGTTTCCTAAATGCATATTCAAAGATTGAGTTTTTCACTATAAAGCTTAAGTCAGAGTCTCATATTTTGATAGAGCATAGAGGTCCAGGTAGTCCTTGTTTAGCAATCGCTTCATTTAGTGACTGTTACAATGGCGATGAAAAACAACTTTACGATCATTCCTTGCATCTATGATCTTCACAGGTTTCTAATGCAAAGAAAAACTGAAGATTGTAAGTGCAGTTGCACTTCACTTAATGACTTGAGTTGCCAGTGTTAACTGTGGTCATTAAAGGGGGACTACCTGTAGTACTACTTGAGCACAGCAGCAGGGAGGGATGTTGGCAGTGGTCTTATCAGCTAAGCAATGCTTCTGCATGGCAAACAATTAACATCCTGGTGCTCCGATTAGATGGGTCTATAGCAAAGTATTCACAAGTCTAGGAAAATGGGTACTTTCAGACTCACTAACTCAGGGGTGTCAAGTTCAAAGCCCATGGAGTGGATTCAGCCCATGGGATGCTTAAATCTGGCCCATGGGGCTGGCATGGAAATAGCAAAGGACCAGCCCACAGTACCTCTGCTCATGAAAACGGCATGGGGGCATGTGTGGCCCACTCCTGTGCCCCGTTTTCGGCCTGGATAGTATCCTGCAAGCCAAAACAGGGCCGGTGGGGGGGGGGTACGCATGATCTCTTGCCCCATTTTGGATGGCAGGGTACTGCAAGCAGTGTCCATCTCATCTCTCCCCTAGCCAGCCCGCAGAAGAGAATTGCAATGCTGAACCACACCTCGAAGAAATTCAATTTGACACCCCTGTGCTAACTAATCATCATTGTAGCAATGGAGGGATTGGTTTTTCTATTTCTTCTGACTTTCAACATTTTGGAAACATGCCTACTGTCTTCCATCTCTACAGCAATAGTTCAGAAGGTCAGCATAAGAAATCTTATCAAGTGTTCAGTTAATTTGCACAGATGCACCAATTTCACGTTGCATTCTGCCTAACTTTTGCATGCTGAAATGCATTTATTTTTTTTAAAAAAAGAACTTCATTTAAAAGGAAAAATATTTTTTTAAAATAGATCATGGCATTTTTCTTTATATTGTAGTTTGGGAAGTGGGAATTGATTCTTTTGAATGGAATTAATTTCTCTTGACTTCTTCCCATAGATTCACTTCATCTACTCATCATTTATACCAGGATGTAGATTCTGTTGCCCTAAATGGCAGCAGAATTTTCCACTATTAAAAATCAGAAGCAATATTGCTTAATAAGTTTGAATGGAAAGAAATGCTTGTTTCAATATGTAGCAGCCTGCTCTACAAATATCCTTGGAGCAGTTCCTGTCTGAGTGCTAATAGGCTCCAAGACAACCTCACATTTTCTTTTCCCACTCACTGTGATAGATGTCATTTTCTGAATCTGGGATTCCAGAGGTTCAGAAAGAAAAGTATTTCTCATTCATAGAAATAATATTTATGTATTTGAAATGATAATACAGTGTGCATTAATATACCATCTGCCCTGGATTATTATGGTTTATATTATCTTAATGTTTGGAAACAGGAAGATTTTGTATTGCAATTTGTCAAGAATGATAAAGGTAATGTTCAGATTATGGCTATCATGGCTTTAATTAAAGCAATGCTCAAAAGAATATACTGTAATTTGCTAAATCTTGAATATCCATGACCTAAGAAAACCAATGATGTGGAGACATAATTGATGTTTATGATTATTTTGTTTCTTTTTAATATATACAAACTTCTACTAAAACTCTTACTGACATGATCTTTAGCTGTGCAAAATGGTGCATCACAGAGTAACAATTTTTGAACCAAGGTATCTCAAATGGATTAAGTTATAGAATGTGTCCAAAATGTGTCCATGACACCCAAGGAAATGAAATTTGAAGAAGTTGTGGCTGCTTCAGTGCTACTGACTGCTGCAGTTACATGATCTTCACTCTCAACATTTTGTGACAATTTCTAACCAGTCTTGGACACCCTTCTGTATCCTCTGACTGAGTGGAAGGAAGGAAGGATTTCCAATGCTCCCTGCCAGATTTCAAGGAAATCAATGAGGAAGCCACCAGCATGTCAGAAGTCACTGCTGCTCCCAACTGTCCCCCGTCCCCCCGCACCCTGCGTCATTCTGTTTCTCTGTTTAGGTTTGAAGGAAGGAAGGAAAGGAGGAGAAAAGAATGAATCTCTGTGGACCTTCCTGGCTCAAATTACTCCCTCGTGTGCAAAGCTGACTTATATTGCCATACCTGTGTGCCATTCTTGACACATACAGCACCTCTTGCACACCTCCAAACATCCTTCCCAACCAGTGCTGAGCCCCATATGCCTTCTCTCATTCTGTATTTTTGTTTAAGTAAAAAGTCTTAAACAATGACCCAATGGGGCACAGCAGATCTAGTATTAAATAAATATACTGGAGACTTTTATATTAAATATTAATACCAATAGCAAAAGCACTTAGACTTATATATAACTTCAGAGTGTTTTCCAGCCATCTCTAAGTTGTTAACAGAGTCAGCATATTGCCCCCCTAACAATCTGGATCCTCATTTTTCTGACCTCTGCAGGATGGAAGGCTGAATCAACTTCGAGCTGATCAAGACTGAACTCCTGGCAGTGGGCAGAGTGAGCCTACAATACTGCATTCTAACCACTACGCCAGTTATTAAGTTTAAGATTGCAACATTTCTAATATAACAAATCATTTAAAGTATTTTGCAGTTATGTATTAATGCCACATTTTGCTTTAGAATGTTACCAACATTAACATTTTAGAAATCATAGTTCATATTGATACACATTTCTTCTTTATCTTTAAACATTTAAGTTAAATAAATATTAGAGCATTAATAACTTCTGAAACTGTATACATACCTCTGTACTGAATTAATTTTAAACACATACCAACGCATGCATGCAGACACAGGCATGCGTACACAGAGACTTACAAACGCTAAATATTTCTCAGCTTCTATTTTTCCTTAATCTTAACAATGAAACACAAACAGTTGAGGGTTGTCTGTTCATTTTTTTTCTATAGAATTAGATTAAATTTACAGAAAACACTATTATGGTCCGAGAACTGCTATATAGTACACAGGTTTCAGAGTTAAATTTGTTTTTCTTTAAAAACATCTTCAATTTTACAGTTTGGGGACAGTACAGAATGAAATTACCAGTTTTCAGGGCCTCTAAAATAAGGGGAAAATCCATGCCAAATTTCAGAAAAATGGTTTGAAAAGGTATCATTTACGAAGAGAAAAAGTGGTTGCAAAGAATAATGGTGCTATTTTTTGAGCACATTGAAATTGATTCTCAGAAACTGAGGCAGAAATATAACAAATTACTGTTCCTCCCCTTTCCCCCACACCGTAAAATATATCAGTCTTTAATTCAGGTCAGTCAGACTAACTTAATTTTTTTCCCCTTTCTCTCACGCACACATACATTCTGAACAATAAGGCTATGGGAAGCTTTGAATGAATACTTTGTTTTGCTTAAGCTTTGAATGGAACAACCCTCAACATTGCTTTTTTTTTTTTTTTAATAGCACCCACTTCTAAGAAGAAAGCAAAACATGGTTGCATTATAATCCTCCTACGCCTTGTGCCATAGAGCTAGTACTTCAAAGGAAAGCTGGAAGAAAAGAAGTGTTTTTTACTCAGTGCTTTGGGATGAGGTAAAGCAAAGGCTTTTTTTTTTCTCCCCCCAGTAACACTGAGCAAAATTCCAGACTGTGAAAGCTTTTCATGCAGACCAGAGAATGCTATAGCATGCATGAAAATGGTCAGTCCAAAGCTCCATCATTTTGGCCAATGTATCTGGGCATATCTAGGAAAACTTTGGACAAGTATCCATCAGCTACCCAACCATTCTCACATTGGTTAAGTAAAACTCCTGGGCCAGCATCCAGCAAGATGGATACTATAAATACAGCACCCATTTTTAAGGAGACAGCCAATATCTAAGGAATAATCATCTGACCAGTATCTTGTCAGTCTCTTCTGAAAACTTAACAAGGCTCCTGCAGGAATTAAACAGGTTGGATGTAAACCAGGAAATTCTTGTAGGATCCCAGATGCTTATATGACTATTAATTACAGTACAGGTAGTCCTTGACTTACAATGACAATTAGGACCAGAATTTTTTCTTGCTAAGCAAGGTGGCTGTTCAGTGAATCTCACCTGATTTTAGGACCATTTTTGCCATGGTTGTTAAGTAAATCACTGCAGTTGTTAAGTGAAGTATGAAGTAGTTGTGCAAATCTAGTTTCCCTCATTGATTTTGCTTATTGGGATCCGGTTGGGAAGGTCAAATATAATAATCAAATGCAACTGCTCCAGAGGTGGTATTCAGTAGGTTCTGACCAGTTCTGGGGAACCGGTAGTAGAAATTTTGAGTAGTTCAGAGAACTGGCAAATACCACCTCTGACTGGAGATTTTACAGTATCCATCCCCTGCCATGCCCATCAAGCCACGCCCACAGAACTGGTTTTAAAAAATAATCGAATGCCACCACTGAACTGCTCTAAATATGTGCCAGTTGCCAAGTGACCAGTTTTTGATTGTGACGGTGGGGCTGCTCTATACATTGTAAGTGCAAGGATTAGTCATAAATCACTTTTTTTTCAATGAGGTTGTAACTTCCAATAGTTGTTAAATAAATGTTTTTTTTGTGAGTCGAGAACTGCCTGTATAATCTTTGGCCTGGACTGCAAACAGCCAGACATTAGCAGCACTTCAGTTGAATTCATGCAACCAGGCAGAACCCACATGCTTTTAGGTAACAATTGCAGAAATTGTTCTAACAAAGAATCCCCCGCTGGAGAATTCTTAAACACCCAATACCCTATTAGCTTCCTCCCAGATGAGCTGAAATTAAGATGTGTTCCCAAAGATCTGAATGAGGGTCCTTTTGTTTGCTCCAGTATTTTTTAAATGTATTGTGATACAGTATATAGTTGCATACTTCAGTCTTGTGATTGTGGGTGGCTTACCCTACAAAACATAAATACAAGAAATAAGTAAATCTACAGCAAAGCCATACTGGTATAGCATTTAGGACACCAGGTTAGAAACTGGCAGACTGTGAGTCTTCTAGTTTTTCTTTAGACATGAAGCCAGCTGGGTGACTTTGGGCCAGTCTCTCAGGCCTAAGAGGGAAGCAAAGGCAAACCACTTTCATAATCTTGCCAAAATAACTGCAAAATAACTAATCCAGGCAGTTGTCAGGAAGGAAGGAAGACAAACAGTAAGATTATTAAGGATCTGTCCCTTTGATAACAAAGCCAGATCTTCAAGGTTTTCCCAAAGTATCAGTTCCATCCAAATCTCAGGGAGATGTTCCACAGATGTTCCACAGGGTAGGTTTTATAACAGAGAAGGGATGTTTTCCTGGATCCTACTAGGTGGCACTGTTTCACAAAAGGAATGCTGGAAGTCTTTCAGGCAAGGCAGCTTCATGAACTGATTATAAACAACAACATAACAGTCTCCAAAATGATTCACTGGAGCATCTGTAAAAATTATCATGTGCCAGGAATGAAAAAATTAGTGGGAACATATAATTTTATTTATTTTATCACATTTCTACAGTTCTCATCTCACCAAAATGAATCTGGATGGTTTACAATAATTGGCAAAGTAGTGAAAATGTGAAGTTAAAATATTGTGGGATTTATGATTACACTAACTATGATTGAAAAGAAGATAGTGTGGCCAATTGCTGTGGCAATACCAGAGGATAGTAAAATAGAAGACAAAGATTTGGAGAAGATCACAAGGTTTCAAGTTCTGGAAACTGAAATAAAAAGATTATGGCATAAACTGGCTCCAGTGGTCCTAGTGGTTATCAGTACACTGAGTTCCATAAAACTTTGGATGACACATTAAAAAATCTGTGCATTGACAAAATTTCCATCTGTCAAATACAAAAGGCCACACAGCTTTGTTCCGCTACACACATATAATAGCCAATATAGTATATCATTCTGGGTTCTTGGGAAGAACTCGGTATGTATTAAAGCCAACACCAACTAAAAAACAGGCAACTGTGATTTCACATTGTTGTGTATACAATAATAACATATTAAACTTCTGTGCTGACTCTCAATGACTCTGGACAACTCACAACAATCAAACAAAAAGGTCTTCATGTTGTGGTTAGCCGGCAGCAGGTACAGATGGTGGAGGAGAGTGAGGACATGGAGCAGTGGCCAGGACCATCAGGGAGTGGACTGCTGCCTTCAGGGATGGTGGGGGCTGGCAGCAGAAATGAGGACGTTTCAGAAGAGCCTGTGCTAAGTGCGCGTGAGCGCAGGATGATTCATAGAAGAGAACAGCTGAAGCTGCACAGATGACTCGGGAGTAAGGATGCAATGTAACGGCCGCTCCCTCTAGGGAATATAAGCCTGGTCTCAAATGGTTTTTGCCTTTGCAGAAGGCAAAAAAGTTCAAAGGACTCAGTGTGGTGACAGACTCTGATTTATTTCTGCCAAGGTTTTTCTAATTGGACTAATTGGCTGCAAGCCATCTGTTATCTACAAAGAGGTTTATTTGTAGATTAAAGCAGTGAAAGTTTGAGTTACTAAGTTTATCTGTGTTTGCTTTCAGAAACTTCAGCTGGGTCAGAACACTTCACTGCAATAGCAGAGTGGGGGAAAACACATTCTAGAGGGCAGGTGATGCCACATTGAAGGTATGTTTTGGGATACTGATGGATGACATTGTTTAACTTAAGGAACCAAAACATGTCAACCTCAGCAGATGCTATGGGACACAGGCAGTCCCTCGAATAACCAGACTCTATGCAATGGTCTCTTAACTAAGCAGTGAATCTGATCTCCTTTAATATTTTTGTTCACTTTGTTGAACTGAATCTTAGCTGCTTCACGAAGGCCTATTATATAATCTCTCAAAATGGGAGATGGAGTAACCATGAATTGGTATACCTAAGACCAGACCCGTAATTAAGTTCATGGTAGTTTGATCATGCCATAAGGTTCAGTCTGATTTGAGTCCAGTGTTATTCGTCTTTCTTCTTTCTTTATATCATGGAATGTCAAACTCGATTATGTCACGTGATGTTTTTTGCCTTTGCAGAGGCAGGGTAGGCATGGCCCGTGCATGATGCATCCAGCCTGCGGGCCACCAGTTTGACACCCCTGCCCTCTACGCCATGGAATTTTACCTAATCATTGTTTGGGGCACAGCTGCCATGATGCTTCCCATTAGACCAATATGGAGTTCCTGAATGAATTTTCATGGACCTTGAATTTGAAAAGTCAAGAGTCTGACTTACCATTTCCAGAGAAATAACAGATAACAGATAATCAGAGTTGAAAGGGACCTTGTATGTCATCTAGTCCAACTGCCCCACCCAAGGGGGACACCCTATACCATTTCTGACAAATCGCAGTCCAATCTCTTCTTGAAGGTCTCAGGTGATGGTGCTCCCACAACTTCCAAGGGCAAGCTGTTCCATTGGTTGATTGTTCTCACTGTCAGAAAGTTTCTCCTTATTTCCAGGTTAAATCTCTCCTTGTTCAGTTTCCATCCATTATTCCTTGTCTGGCCTACAGGCACTTTAGAAAATAGATTGACCACTTCCTCTCTGTGGCAGCCCCTCAAATATTGGAAGATGCTATCATGTCTCCCCTGGTCCTTCTCTTTACTAGACTAGCCATGCCCAGTTCCTGTAACCATTCTTCATATGTTTTAGTCTCCAGTCCCCTAATCATTGTGGTTGCTCTTCTCTATACTTTTTCTAGAGTCTCAACATCTTTTTTATAATGTGGTGAACAAAACTGGATGCAGTACTCTAGGTGTGGTCTTACTAAGGCTTTATAGAGTGGTATTAGTACCTCCCTTGATCTTGACTGTATCCCTCTGTTAATACAATTTAGGATTGCATTAGCTTTTTTGGCTACTGCTGCACCATGCTGGCTCATATTTAGCTGGTTGTCTACTAAGACTCCAAGATCCCTCTTACAGTTACTGCTATTGAGCCTGGTTTCACTCAGTCCATATGTGTACTTTTGGTTTTTCTTGCCTAAGTGTAGGACTTTTTTCTACATTGAATTTCATTTTGTTAGATACGGCCCAGTGTTCTAGTCTGTCAAGATCCATCTTGTTCTTGAGCCTATCTTCTTGGGTATTAGCTATTCCTACCAGCTTAGTATCATCTGCAAATTTGGTAAGTTCCCCTTCTATTCCCTCATCTAAGTCATTAATGAAGATATTGAAGAGTAAGGAACCTTGTGGCACCCCACTGCTTACTTGCCTCCAAGTAGACTTAGATCCATAAAGGTCCGTTGAGTACGGTTTATCAGCCAGTTGCGAGTCCATCTAGTGGTGGTGCTATCTATTCCACTTTTTTCTAGCAGATTTTCTAAACATCTGCTTCAAAATATTTCATTCCAGCTCATGATCCAGGTTTTGATCATTCAACACATACCCTTCATAGTTAGCAGAGGTAATTCTCTAAGTATCTAATCAATCTGAAGTCCAAACTGGATGGAACTATTTTCAGCAATGCTGTCTCCCCATTTTTAGAAACTCATCTGGCACTCATTATAATGTCTTTTCTACGCCAGATGAAAAGTATTTTAAAAACATTATAAATGTATAGTTTTGCTTTTCCTGGGCTTCCGCCCCTTCCAACACCATGTTAACATAATGTTAGCAATCTCTTTTGATGGTTACTGTTTATTTCTTTTTAGAGCCGAATTTATGGGCATATAAGTTTTCCTGTGTTGCATTTGAATTTATTATTAAACTGCTACATTTGTTATTGTTTTTAATTTTCTTTTACACTTGATGTTCTATTTTATGACAACTATAACAAACAAATGTTTGGGATATTTTAGGATAATGAAAGAATAATATAGGAGGGTTTTGAATTCTGGAGACACAACTTAAAAGCATATGGGCCCTGTTTAGCATAGCGAACATTTTACACTATCCTGAATATGTGCTCCATTTTTATTTTCCCAATGAGAGGCACATTTAAAACAAATTAAGCAAAACAGACACCTGTACACACATACACACAGGAAAACACACCAGAGAAACCAAACACATTATTTCCTTTTAGGATAAACAGTGTTAGATAAAGCACAGGAAAAGAATAAGATTTAAACAAAAGGAAATATAGAGGAAAGAGGAACTAAGTTAATTTATATCAACATATTTATTATTCCTCTCCTTAATCTTGTTTTTCTATACTGATCCCACACATGGTTTTTACATTAATGTTATTTTTATCTTGCATAAAGGCATTATTATATAAAGGCTTTTGGTACTTTTAGAACCAGACAAAATAGTGACCTATACATCCTAATATTAAACATAATGCTGGTAAAAGAGTGGTCAGTAACCTTTTTATATGCTTTATGACATTATCCAATTTGTCTGTGAATGATTCCATGACCTCACCAATTATTATTTATTACATGATTGCATTACTATTTATTTTCCCCATCATACATTAGCCTCTCTTGGACATTAATGTCAACACATTTCCTGTGAAATCTCCAATGCTTGTTATTTTCATATTAATATCATACTTTGAAACTATCATAAAATATTCTGAGACATCTATAATTTGACCCATAAACTGAAAACACATAAGGATATATTAGGTCAGCAAGTTTGGGGTGATGGTCAAAAGTGAAATTATTTTGCAGAATAGGTGTTTAGCAAATATTATCCTATGCTATTTCTTTAAGCTGTTAAAGTACCTATTAAAAATGCTGCTGTTGTTATAATAGTTTTGTAGTCTTTCATTTAAAACCCATCCATCTCTTGATTTGCACCTGTGTATCAGGCTATTAAATTAGCAATATTTCCTAGATGTGTAGCTGAAATGGCAAAATTTTGATTTGGAAAATGTATCCAATTCAATTTGACAATTCTATTCATGTCTTTTTAAATGATTAATTCAGTTTGGAGGTTTCAAACAAATTGCCAAATTAAATCAAGTTCATTAAGATTTTCAAAAAAGAAATTTATGCATCTGTCCAAAGCATCCATGTAGATTCAGAACCACACAATGAAAAGTAAACAATTTGTATCAGGTTTACAATTTGATTTAGAAAATCACAGAAAGGCAATTAGGTTCAGATGTTTTATTAAATTGACTTCAAATCAAATCTTCAAACTGAATAGTTGCCCAAGTACAAGACAAGCTGTTCTTTCAAGAAATTGAGGTAAAGGCTTTTAGTAAGAATCAGGTTTTATAGTCGCACAACAATTTATAAGCTCCTATTATTCTAAGTTAGCAAATCATATCTGGTTGCTAAATCAGTTCAAATGCCTCAGAACATTTCATTTACCATAGGCTGAAAGAATTGCGATGAGGTCATGTTTCAAATATATTAGTTTGAAACTGATTATGTTTCCTTAGCAATACTTGCTCATGATTTTTTTTTTGAATTGTCATTCTCCTATTGTTTGAATCTAAAGGGAATTTCAATGAATGAATTATATGTGGTACTCAGAAAGGGCATCAACTTCATTTCAATAAATAAAGCATTCAGACTAATGGATACACTTACATATGCATCATGCTATTCCTTTTCTGGACAAGGAATTTTATGTAGAGCATAGGAAAGGTGTAAGAAGTAGTAGGCCAAAGGAATTAAAATTGTAAAATATATAAAAAATAGGGTCTCCCAAAAAGGCTTGACATATGAAAAAGAAAAAAAAAACTTACAGAACTAATACTATTTTATGCCAACAGCATATACTGTAGTGCTCCACATCTTTTTATCCTTGCAAAAAATTTGTGCTTCCACTATGTCCTTATTTCTATTTCATGCATTACCTATTGTTCTTTAAACTTTTCACCTTTTTCTTTTTTCAGAATCCCATCAGCTTCGTCCACTCACAACTTTCAGTTTCCCCTTACCTCTCAGCTATTCATTCTTCCTTCATACATTTGCTTTGATTCATCTCTTATTCAATCTTTCTATGACCAAACAGCCTTCGTATACTTTTTGTACATCTGACTTACTATTTATTTAGTACCCATTTGTTCTGACCCATCTCTTCTTGTATTATTATGCATACTTTTAAACTATTCCTGATGCATTCAACCTATATGTATATTTCTTCCAATATTCCCTTTCTTCCATATAACATGGAAATATGCATTTCTTACAAGGCCACAGGGCTACTTATTATCTTCATATAAACACAGAAACATGTTAACATTTTTCCATTTTTGTCTTGCCATTTTGTCCTGGATGGTACTAGAGCCTGGAGAATATTCAATTAATTTGTCAAGGTTGTTATAATTGGTTCTACATTGATCCTGAAGGGAAATACAGGGATTGATCCTGGGCCTGCTGCTTTTCAATGTCTTTATACATGACCTAGAGAACTGAATGAAAATAATACTTTTTACTTTTCACTCAAGCCTGCCTTCTAGGAGTCCAACTTATGTTTTAGCTTTCCCTTCCTACTTATCTAGAACCTATCTAGATCCATGGGATCAGACATTTGGATGAAAGCATTCTTCTCTGTGGTCAGGATGAGATCCAGGATCTCATTGTCTTTTTTCTTTGTGTTTTCTTCTATCTTTTAGAAAATGAAATTATTAGCAAAAAGTTCTGAAATCTGTAGGAGGAGGAGCCCCCAAACCAGTGGTGGGATACAAATTTTTTTACTATTGGTTCTGTGGGTGTGGCTTGATGGGCATGGCATGGCATGGCTTGGTGGGCATGGCAGGGGAAGGTTACTGCAAAATCCCATTCCCTCCTGACTCTACTAACCTGCTTTCCAGCTCCGTTCTCCTGTGCAGGGCAACAAAAGAAAATCCAGCCAATCAGCTAGGACTCGGGAGGCAGAGAATAGATGGGGGGTGGGGCCAGTCAGAGGTGGTTTTCTAGTTCTCTGAACTACTCAAAATTTCCACTACCGGTTCTCCAGAACTGGTCAGAACCTGCTGAATACCACCTCTGCCCCAAACTTTTGGGTTCCAGACACTGGTTCCATGGAGAGAGGTTTTTCCACAGACTGGAGGGGGTGTGATTTTGTATGCAGCCTGCATCCCATGGATGGAGCATTTGTGTGTGTGGCCAGCATAGTTGGGGACCTCTGTGTTGGAGTATCCTCTTTTATCCCTAGATAGGCCATGGCATAAGAATCTAAATCTTTCTGAGCAAAACATTTGCTTGCAAGTTCCTGTGCAGTACCCTGTGCCTTGATCTTTGTTAGGAATTAACTTTCTATTAAAAAGTATTAAAAAAGAAAGACTAGTCTCCAATTTTGCATTTGGAACAACTCAAGATTGCATTGTTAAGCAGAATCTGAAGTCATGTTTTCTTCTTCTCAGTCAACTCCTTCATAAAACCCTTGTTCCTTTTGATTTCATTTATTCTGGTAGCAACAGTGATAGTATTCTTTTTTTTTTTTTAACAAATTTTATTCAGTTTTTCACATTAGAAACAAAAAATTCTTTTTAGTGGACAACATATTTCTGGGTCATCACCTTTACATACAAATATGACAGCAATTATACATTCATATATGCATAGTTAAATTTTATTATTACCTTTTCGATTCCAAATTTTCAGTAAGGAGAGAAACAAACACATTAATTCTAGCTTCTTTCATTATTCTCAATCGAAACATCTTTTTGTTTCATTTCAATTATTTCAAATATAATCCTTTAATATTTATTTTAAAAATAAAGATAAACAATATGTATTTGCCTAATAATAATAATAGTAATAATAATGATAATGATAATAATAAAAAGTTACCAATGTCTCTCCTTGCTTTTAATAGTCTATATTAACTTATTAATTTAGTTGGTTCTTTAGTCTGTCATATTCCCTTTCCATTACACATTCTTTTTATAAATTCTAGATTAATACAATTTTTAACACTAAAAAAAAAAAACAAGTATAGGTCTCCATTGTGACACCTCAATGATTAAAATATATCTTTATTCCCTCATCTTGATTCCTAATAAACCATTATATTTAAGAAGTTACAATAATAATAGTTACATCTTTTCATTTGGATTCCGCAGCATATTTTCCCCCCTTGATTTTTAATAAGAGTTATCAGTATCTATATTAACCTATTTTCTAAATATTTTTAATTGCAGAAATATTCTTATTACCCCTTGTCACCCTGCAGAATCCCCTTTTTAATTCATCAACCATTATCTCTGAAAAAACAATTTCTTTTCAACATTTTACTATTTCCGTATTTCTTCATTTCATACACCTGTTTCTTACTGCTTCTCCTCCCCCTCTTTTCCCCATATCTTTTCTCATTCCACTTTATATCCTTCTCTTTCTTTCTTTCCCCTTTTCTGCTGGGTCTTTTTGGCTTTCCTGACTTCACAGGTATTCCCCCTTTTGATTGCCTTCTTAAATTTCAACTTTTTAACCTTCCTTCTTTCCCCACTTCTTTGTAGTGTTTTTTGTGTTAATTTTCTATTTAAGATGTCTTCTCCTTGAGTCGACTCCTCCTCCTCTGAAGCTCTTTCTTCTTGTTCTTCAATCGCCATTTCCATTTTTTCTAACACAGTGCAAAGTGATTCGCCTCTTTCCTGTAGTAATTCTCTCATATTTTTAAGTTCCATTTTTAATTCCCGAAGAGATATCATCATTACACATTGTTATATTTTATGATCGTTAAAGTCCACAAAAAAACCCCCCACACTTTTACTTTCCTTCTTTCTTCTTTCAATTTTCTAAAGTTCTCAATTATTCCAGCCGAGGGTCCATACCAAAAGCATCAATCAATCCCACAGTCAGTCTTTCCTTGCTTTTTTCTTTATTCTGGTTCTGCTTTCACTTTCTAAGATTCTTACTTTGTTTCAATATTTCTTTAATGTTATATCCACACAAGTTCATTCAGAAACAGGATGCTTTCCCTTTTGTTTGAGCTCAAGTTTTTGTCAAAAGGTAGCACTCCCCATAATACGAAGTCTTCACCTTTCCCCCCCTTTTTTTTATTTAGGGTTTTTCGAACCTCAATATTCCAGCACAGTCCAGTCTCCAATTTGTAAACTTTATTATTATTATTTTTTGACAGCTTTATTTTATGCCTGTTTATTCCCAAAATATTTTAGTCCAATTTAGTTAAATCTTTAGTTCCAACTTCTTCCTTTCCCGGTACGAAGCCCCACTTAGCTGTCAAAAATATTTTCTTATTTTTTTTCTTGTCCCTTTGTAATTTCGCTGCTCACTTTTCTTTTCTTAAAAATTCCATGTTACCTTAATTTCGGGGTACTTTTGTTTAGTTGTATTGCCCAGTTGTCCCGGTTCAGATTTTATCCACCTCTTTCTTCCCTCCTGTACAAATCTTAATCCAGCCGAGTCCTCCTCTTTGGGGTAGCCATTTTAAACCACTGCTGCAGTTGTCTTCAGGGGGGAAAAAGACCAAGCCCAGGAGAGGAGATGCGGCTCACCTCAACCTGGCTTGCAGCTTCCCCTTACTCCGCTGCCCTTCCAAGGCAGCTTCAGCCCCTAATCATAATAATTGGGGCTCTCCAATGAAAGAGCATGGACAGAGAGTCGCGATCTACGGTCCGTCAGCAAGGAGGCTCCACCTTCTTCCCCTTCTTCCCCTTCTTCTTTCTAAAGAATACTCAGGTGTTGCAAGTAAATTCATATAAGTCATACAAGTGATTTCTGGAAATTGTTGAGATACATGCTGAGAGGGCTTATTTATCAGCTGATGATAAATTTGTGTATCCCACATTTACTGTGAAAGTTCAAAGAACTTTATTCCTAATAACCAGAAGTCACTCAGTTTTCTAAAGGTCAAGAACTTGGCTTTACTCAATGCAAGTATGAACTGCTACATTGCATGGGTCCTCAGTTAAGACAAACTATATAAAAGGCTTTCTCATGGCACTATAAGCAGTAAATTCCACTGAAAGATAATAACTGCCAGTAGCCTTTGAATTACCAGCAAGAGATTAAGCTAACCTTCTACAACAAATGTCATGATACTCTAACCAATGTTAGAAATTCTATGTAATGGGAAGAAAAGGAATAAAATTAAAATTTTGTCTCTAAGTGTCAGCCAAATACAATAGGTTCAGCTGAATGCAGCATGGAATGAACTTAGCAGGTATAAAGTAGTTGTCAATATTTAGGTTCTCTTATTAAATAAAGAAAAATAATGTTTGTAACCAGAATTTGCAATCATTGCAAGAACATGATAATGGTGAAATATGGGATTAAAAACCTAACCACTGAAAACTCTCATTGTGAACAGACACATTTACTGATATTTTATTTTCCTACATTAATTTTCAAACAAAATTTTTGTGGACTATTTTTTTGCATATCCTTATTGTTTGTGTAGTGAACTGATACATTATGAATTCTCTGGTGTTTTATTATCAATTTTCTTATAAAGCATGCGTAAATAAGCATGTGTAAATTCTTACTTCTTCCAATTCATTTCCCTTTCTTTTACATGGCTTTCATTTTATACAGATCTGCTTGTCCTGATGTAAACTCAGGCATAATAGCAATAGTACGTAAGACTTATATACCTCTTCACAGTGCTTCACAGCCCCTTTTAAGTGGTTTACAGAGTCAGCATATTGCCCCCAATGATCTGGGTCCTCATTTTACCAATCTTGGAAGGCTGGAAGGCTGAGTCCACCATGAGCCTGGTGAAATTCAAACTGCCAACTTGCAGTCAGCGGCAGTCAGTGTGCAGTACTGCATTCTAACAACTATGCTACCGCGGCTCATAATAGTAACATAAATGTCTCTTTTATACCTGCTGTACTGACACTTGTATCAATTTAGATGAATTATATAAAAATACTCCTAATAGGTAAAATTAATGTGATCCTTTCCACGACACCAGAAATGTTACTTTTTAAACTACTCATATTAATGCAGAGAAAAGTAACATAATGGACCTTGTTGTGAGCATGCATATAATTAGATAAACAAATAATTACTTGGATTAAAAAAAAACATCTTTAGGAAACAAAAATGATGGCTGCCAACCAAGACTTGTGGACAATATAGTACTTTTCTGTAGGTAGCAATGTGTCGAGCAATTCATGAACCCTATTTCTGCAAATCACAGAAAGCCTTTTGATCAAGATTCCTAAAAATCACTAGTCTAGTTCCTTGCATTGGAATCCAGAGTGGTGGAATAATAAAACATGTGATACCAAACTCTACTTCTTTTATTTCATAACAGAAACAGTTCATAAATATCAGAGCTTGCACCAAGATATAATGATGCACATTTTATCCTATCTGGATTCTGTGGGCATGACTCACACCTGACCCATCACCTGACCCATTATAAGATCCTTAGTTGACACACCTGCACCTGAAGCCCTTATAAACAGAACACTGACATCTCCTAAACTCTGCTGAAGATGTTACTTAGCTTAGTAATGAAACATTCGAAAATGAACCCACAAGCTTGGAGAAAGAACATTCACCTTCATCTGTGGACATTATTGGTTCCTTATTTTGAGATGGGGAATGATGATAGTAGTATAACCACTTTACATGTTTTTTTTAAAGCAAGAAATATAGAATGTTCTTTCCAAAATTCAAGAAGAATCTGAATATTGTGGCTTTGCCCATATATGTGACATAGCTTTGTCTTCTTTTTGTCATTGGCCCATGCACTGTGCCCTTCATTCTCTCAAAAAATTGTTTCACCCAGCCGTTGTCATCAGCAACAACAAATGTAAGACAGCTGCTCTCTGAAATTTTTATAAATTTTTTTTCTAAAATCTTTATAATAGACATAAGGAGTAATTGGCATTGCAGTCTAAGTAATTGACATTACTTAGACTGTTAAGAACTACGAGATAGTTCACTTTAGTTCCTGCTGAATTGCTATTTTTGTCTGTTCCAAATGAAACAAAGACAGCCTATCACTGTACATTCTCTTTTCAGGTTCAAAGTATACTTCCCAAATCACCTACTGAAGGTCACAACTCATGTTTTTTTCATTCATTATGTCAAATATTCACAACATAATGGGAATCTAGAGCTTAAACCTCTGAAATTAGAAAGCAGAATTAGATTCAGAGTAATAAACAGTCTCATCAGGTTAACCTGTCATTTTCAAGTTGTTATTGATGTAATTGAAAAGTGCCATGGGCTAGAAAAACAAGATCTTCAGGGAAGACATGGGTCAAACTGTTTTATGCCTGCTCAAAGACTTTGACTCCAAACATCTCTAAACCAATGAAATGATTCTTGTTGACTGTAGTTAGTAATTTCAGGGACGGCTTCCGGTTTGAGTTCCTTTGGCAACAGACAGAAATCCATAATCGTGCGTGGTTTCTGTCTGGGCTCGCCGCTGGAGCACCCCGAGCCAGCTGGTTTTGGGACTAAGCCACCCCGTAGAGGTGGTGAAGAGGGGGGAGACTGCCAGTAGGGTTGAGGAGAGCCGCATCTCTCCTCCTCAGGTGGCCATTACTCCCTTTCCCGAAGGCAGTTGCAGTGGTGGTCAGAAATGGCCACCTCAAAGAAGAACTCGACTGGAAAAGAATGTGCAGGAGGAAGATAAGAAGTGAAAGTTTTGGCTGACTGGGTTAAATTGCAAAAGCAACAACTAAGGTACCCTGGAATTTAAATTTACAAAAAAATAACATCTCTCCCAAAGAAGAGTTGGAAGCAGCGAAGGAAAGTGAAAAGGAAAAGGTTTGGTTTTTTTCTTCTTCTCTCCCTTTCCCTATACTGACAACTAAGAGACTTAAATAAGAAATCAGAAAAATCCACATAGAGTCAAAAAGAAAGGTCCAAGAATCAAATAAAGCCCCTCACCAGTTCCGGACCTCCGATCTCCAGGTTTTAGCAATCTCCCTTTTCCCCCAAAGCTCCCCCTTCGCTCTCCATTATAATCTTTCCATTTTCCCAATTGCTTTTCTGGCCGCTCTCCGCCCGATCACAACCAGGAGAGAAGAATTTATGCTATCATTCTTCTGTCATTCTACTCCCTTCAGACTTCAAAGAATCCAAGATATAAACCGTTTCTCTGTTCCTGTTACTCGATCTCGCAGGCTGTCACTGCTTTGCTTATTCACTCAAGTGGCAGACCGGATTGGAAGCCGCCATAAAATGACAGCTTACTCTTTAGCGCCGAGCTCGGGAGCTTCCCTCTTCACTGTCGGGGAGTTGCCTTCCCCCCTCTGCAGCTCGAGG
Source organism: Pseudonaja textilis (assembly GCF_049901715.1). NCBI lineage: Eukaryota > Metazoa > Chordata > Lepidosauria > Squamata > Elapidae > Pseudonaja > Pseudonaja textilis. The sequence goes on along the minus strand of NC_141992.1, from coordinate 148,594,934 downwards.
ATCTCCACGTTGACACGAACCTCTCCGGGGTTCATGTATCCCCGGGGGATCGCTCCTGACGCCAGAAAAGGTGTTCGAAGCCTGCACCAGACTTCTTCACCTCCGTTCTCCTGTCCTGCCAGGCGATGGAGGTGAAAGAATATTGACATTGATTGAGTCTTATGAATCCTCAGATCTGAGCATAACATGACTATTACATCTACTTAATATTGGGGAGAAGATAAATTGAGCATTATATTGGACTTTGGAAGATTTGTATGTGGATTTAAAAGTTGGAAAGCAAAGGAAGAAGCAGCAGCAAGAGGAAGAAGGCAGAGGCGAACAGTAGGCTGGGAAAGACGGTTTTGGGACTGCAGATTAGTCAGCACATTTCACCATTTGCTGATTGGAAGGCTGAAAAGAAACCTCTAGCTGGATGATGGAACTTTAGCTCACCCAATTTGCTTTCTTTATTACGTGGTACTACTTAAGTTTACTAAGTGGGTACTATTTTCTCTTTAAGATGACTTCCTTGTTGCTTGTTTGTTGATTTTCTGAAGCTGTGGTAATCTCTCTTCTACCCCTTCTCTTATTATCTAGCCCCCTGCCTCCCTATTGTATCTCCTAAATACTTTACATAATTTTACTTACTTGGGGGGGGGAAGAGGAGGATACACTATTATCAAAGAGTTAAGAGTTTACTGTTGTATTAATAGTAAAAAGGGATAAACTTTGTTGATATAATCTATTTATAAATTATTTAGACTACTTATGACATTTAAGATTAAGCCCTTAAAGTGCTAATTGATGTACTATTGCTGACCAATTTTCTTATTACATAGACTAGAATATTGTTGCAGATATCTATTTATGATATAGGGGAAAAGACTGTGGAGTGAGATATAAAATTGAAATACGTGAATAGTCTTTCAAGTACAGGACCCAAATACTGAATGGTGATTTGGGATAATATATTTAAAATTGTGCATCAACAAAAACAAATACTTAGAGAGATGACATCCACAACAACTATGGCCTTAAAAACAGGAAAGAAGGCTATCCCGACCCTATCGACTACGTTGACAGCCACCCCACCAACATCTCAAAAACTATCGAGGAGTCTTTAATAGGGGAAAAGCAGCCCAATGTCCCCAATATTAATATACAAACTTCCATATTAGCCTTGCAGGAAGCTATATCTAAAATGCAAGAAATGATGATTAAAAATCACAAAGAAACTAGAGCAGATATAAGCGAATTGAAAGATGAGATGGGGAAACTGAAGGCTGAAATGAAAGCGGATATATCGAAGATGGAGGGTAAGATAGGGTCTCTACAGCAGGCCATGGAGAGAAGCAAGTGAAAATAAAAGATATAGAGAGTAGAACAACACGCATGGAGACTAACTTTGAAAGGATGGATGAGGAATTTAAAAATGTACTTAGAGAAATGGAAGACTCTCTGGTCCACCTCGAGATGGACAAAGCAATGGCGTATTTAAGATTCCAGAATGTGGCGGAAGCCAAAAATGAAGAATTGGAACATTTGATGGCAGAAATATTGGCTGAATGGCTAGGAAAGGAAAAAGATGATCTAATTAAAGAGTTTGATGAGGTATATAGGGTTAGCACAAGCTACGCCAGGCGTAACAACTGTCCAAGAGAAATTCATATCCGCTTCTCTAGGAGATGTCTGAGGGATTTAATTTTGAAAATGTCTAGGAGGAAACAATATCATATAAAGGCAGAGAAATTAGGATTTTAAAACAAATTCCAAAGAGAGTGAGGATGATAAGACAAGATTATAAATTTTTAGCTAATGATTTAAATAAAGAAGGAATCCATTTTAAATGGTTAATCCCGGAAGGGATGTTAATTACATGGAAAGAGAGGAAAATCAAAATAGAATCGATAGAACAGGCCCAAGTTTTTCATCAACAGCTCACAGATAAGAATAGTCAACCCACTAAAGAAGAACCTAAAACAAGACCACAGGAGGTCCGATATTATCACAGAACCCAAAAGGAACGACTTTCTCTAATTTCAGGAAGTGATAATCCACAACATGGGAGAGAAGAGCAAATCCCACAACAACAACAACAAGAGAACCGAATCATTACTAGGCAAAAATCTAAGCAGAAGTAGATAAATGGTGGAGGGGAAGAAGTTGCTCTCCATCAATATAAACGGATTAAATTCATTATCAAAAAGAAAAAGGATATTCTCAAAACTTATTCAACATAACGCAGATATAATATGTCTTCAAGAGACACATATTTCGAAAAATGACGAAAGACATCTAATTTGTCCAAAATTAGGTAAACTTTTTACAGCACCGGCCGACAAACACAAGAAAAAAGGAATTGCAATTTACGTAAAACAAGATGTAAAGGCAGAATTAATCTGGTCGGATCCCGAAGGAAGAACTCTGGTTATACAAGTTTGGATAAACCACATCACATTTTTACTTGTAGCAATCTATGCCCCAAATGATGACCAGGGAAATTTTTTAAACACCTTCACCAAAAATAGTAGGCTTTGAAAAAAGAAACATTTGCTTGATTGGCGATTTTAACTCCATTGCAGACTACCAGAAAGACCATAGTAATATGGGGAAAAACAAGAAAGGGAAAAGGGAACTTTCTGCGGCATGTAAGGAAATATTGAGAGAGCTAAATTTAAAAGATCTATGGAGGGAACGGAATCTTGAAGGAAAACAATTTACATACTATTCTAACCCACATAAGACTTGGACCAGAATAGATATGGCTTGGATGGATTTGGACTTGGCTAATGAAATAAAAGAAATCAAAATCCTACCGAATGAATGGGCTGATCATAACCCAATACAGCTAATTTGGAGAGATAGGAGACGAATAAAAAAAAGATGGACACTAAACAACCAAATTGTAAACGAAGAAGAGTATATTAATAAACTGAAAGAGGAGCTAAACTATTTTCTAAAAGATAATAATAATGAAACAACTTCAAAACAGAACATTTGGGATACTATGAAAGCAATTATAAGAGGCACAACAATTTCCTATAATGCTATGAGAAACAAGAGAATTTATGCCCAACAAAACGTGTTACAACAACAAATCCAAGACTCAGAAATACAATTACAAAAACCCCTAAGATCCAAGGACTACAAAATCAGTTAATACTAGCCAAACATAAGCTGAATTTAATTGAACAAGATAAAATAGAAGTTAGCTTGAGAAGGTCCAAACAAAATTATTTTGAACACGCCAATAAACCAGGAAGATGGCTATCTTATAAACTTAAAAAGAAAAAGAAAAGAGATTGATACACCAATTAATAGACGAGAAAGGCATCCCACAACATGAGATTGAGAAGAAAAAGGATATTATATTAAACTATTTTCAAAGATTATATAAAAAAGAAGAAATTAATGAGGATAAAATAAGAACTTATCTGGAGAATACGAATGATAAAACAATAGGGGAAGGAGACAAAGAATTACTAAATAAGGATATTACATGGTCTGAGTTAAAATCTGCAATGGAAAATCAATGTAATAATAAATCCCCTGGTCCAGATGGGATTCCAGTAGAATTGTATAAAGCCACAATAGATTTAGTAGGGCCTCTGATGCTGGAAGTGTTTAATGAAGTACTTTTGGCTGCCAAAATGCCAGACTCATGGAGGGAGGCGTTGATTGCGTTAATTCGAAGGAGGATGTGGATGCCAGATATATCAACAATTATAGACCAATCTCACTTTTAAACGCCGATTATAAATTATTTACCTCAATTATAGCGAATAGAGTAAAACAAGTTTTAAATTTATACATTCATGAAGACCAAAATGGTTTCCTTCCATTCCGCCAAATTAAAAACAATTTAAGAACCGTTATTGACGTCTTAGAATATTATGAAGCTCATCCAGAGAAACAATTTACACTCATGTTTCTAGATGCGGAGAAAGCATTCGATAACTTACATTGGCACTTTTAATACAAAAAATCTATAACATGAATCTGGGCACTAAATTCGAGAATATTATCACAACAATTTACAATACCCAACAAGCCAATATACTAATTAATGGTGAACAAACAGGCCCACTAAGCATTGAAAAGGACGTTAGACAGGGTTGACCTCTCTCACCCCTCTTATTTATATTTGCTTTAGAATCACTGTTAACGCGGATAAGACAAAATTCTGAAATCCAAGGAGTTAGGGTCAAAGCAGAGGAATATAAATTACAGGCGTTTGCAGACGATATGGTTTTCTTCCTAGAGGATCCCATGGAAAAAGGACATAATCTAATAAAAGAACTAGAACAATACGGCTCAGTAGCAGGATTAAAGATTAACAGAAATAAGACGAAATTACTGACTAAAAATCTAACAGAGAACCAGAGGAAAGAATTAGAAAAAACCATGGGGATACAGGCAACAAAAAGGTCAAATATTTAGGCATATGGTTAACACCACATAGTAAATCACTCAAAGAGAATAATTATGATAAACTGTTACAGCAAATTAAGAAAGATCTAGAATCTTGGAATAAGTTGCAGCTTTCTCTACTGGGCAGGATTGCCACAATCAAAATGAACATCTTACCAAAACTCCTTTACTTATTCCAGACAATCCCAATAAAATTACCAAAAAATTTTTTTGATGATATAAATAAGGTAACTCTTAAATTTATTTGGCAAGGGAAAAAAGCTAGAATCAGTATTAAGGCCTTACAAGATGCAAAAAGTAGAGGTGGGCTAGCGCTTCCAAACTGGGAATTATATTATTGGGCAGCCAACTTATTATGGTTAAAAGACTGGGTCAATTTACGGAACAAAAGAACTCTAGTCTTGGAAGGGCACGACCTTCAGAGAGGATGGCACGCATTTCTATGGGATGTGGGGAAAACTAAACAGGCGTACTTTCATAGACATCTTATTAGAGATTCACTATTAACTAATTGGAAAAAAATATGTAAAAAACATTATTTAAAAATTCGATTTGGCTTTCAACAATGGAGGCAATGGTTCATCCCAACAATTTGGATATAACAAAAACGACTAAATATAAAGATTTATTAGACCCTTTAGGGAAATTAAGAACTCGACAGGACTTACAGGAACAGGGATTTAAAATTGATCAGTGGTTATATATACAAATCCATAGTAGATACAAACAAGATATCAAAGAGTTTGGAATCTATAGCAAATTACAACACTTAGATAAAATCTTATTAGGATCAAATAAAAGAATATCTCTAAATTTTATAAATATTTATTGGAGGTAGAATTAGAGCAAGAGATAGTGAAAGGGAACATGATAATGTGGAGTAGGAATATTGGAAGAAGCATTACATTAACAGAATGGGAAAAGATCTGGAATAGAATCATTAAGATTACGAAATCTGCGGCGTACAAAGAAAATATGTATAAAATGTTATATAGATGGCACTTATCCCCTTCGAGGTTAGCGAAAATGAACCCAAACTCTAGTCCAAAATGTTGGAAATGTAAAAACATAGAGGGAACCTACTTTCATATGTGGTGGACCTGTAAAGAAGCCCAGAAATACTGGCAAAAAATTAGAAAATGGCTGGAGGAGATAACCAAAGAACAAATCGAATACAAACCAGAGTTCTTCCTACTAGGGATCTCTGATAAACATTTTCCTAAAAAGATGAAATATATAATAATTCATATTCTAACTGCGGCCAGATTAGCATTTGCCCAGTGCTGGAAATCATCCTGTTTACCTACAGATCAATTGGTCATTCAGAAAATATGTGACTGCGCAGAAATGGACAATTTAACCATAGCTCTTCAAAATAAAGAGTCTTCAGCATTTGATAATAATTGGAATGCGTGGTATAATTGGTTATATCAGAGATAAACTGTTCAAGGAATAATGGGTAATTTAAGGATAAATAGTAATAAGATGTGTATATTTAAAGTAAGGTAGGAGAATTGGATCTTGCAGACTGTCAAAAAGAATATCTGTTTGGTTTTAACGTATTTTCTTTTTTCTTCCGTCTCTTTGTTTTTTTTTCTCTTTTATACTTCTTTTTCTCCTTTCTCGGTCGCAAGACCGAGCATTTTTTCTTTTTCTTTTCCTCTCTCTTTCTCTTCTTTCTTTCTTCTTTTTTTCTCTCTGTTGCATATGTAATGTTGTTATGTTATTTTTTAATTGTAAATTCAATAAAATTTATAAAAAAAAGAAAAAAGAAAAATCCACTTTGACATCAACAGGCAATTAAGCTGAAAATAAAACAAAATGTCAAAGGGATAATAAAGATTTCTGGACACTAATTTTTTTTTTCATAAGCAGGAAGGGAGAGAAAAAGAATAAAAGGGCAGGATCTGGAAAGAGGGAGGTGACTGCCTGGAATTAAAAAGAATCTACAGTAAAACTTCAACAAGACTTCTAAAAGATACATTTTAACTGAAACTTTGTAACTAAAGAGTAGAACCCCAGGAAGAGAAAGTGAAAAAAAAGAGCAAAAAGAAACAGCTTGCGTGTATTTGGATTACTTGGTGATCTCTGGATTCTTGGTTATAGCATTTGAATGACTAAAATTAATCAGGTAGTTGTTTAAAAATTTATACAATGGCACTACTTGTGGATGAATTGAAAATGGAACTTAAAAAATACAAAGAAGATGCACAAGAAGGGAGAGGTTCTTTTGGCTTCATTTTTCAATTGTTAGAAATGAAGATTTGGAACTATGAGAAACAACAAGAAACGTCTGCAAAACAAGAAGACTGGGACAAAGAAGCCATCTTTAATGAACAAGTAATTCTATGTGGGGAAGAAAAAGGAAAGGTGGGGAAAGAGAATGGAGAATTTAAGACTTTAAAAAACAACCAAAGAAAAGAAAAATAATTCAAAAAATAAGTATAATATTGGAAAGACACAGAAGAGGGGAATACAGAAGAGAGAAATAGAGGTAGAGAGACAAGGGGGTAAAAAGGGGAGAGAGAAGAAGAGAGGGAAAAAGGAAAGGAAAAGAAGTTACAAAGGACCGGAGCAAGATATAGAGAAACAGGACCTATTTAGAGATAATGGGTGAAAATCTAACTGAAAAAGGGATTCTGTAAAGGTATATAAGATTGTATTGTTATATTAGTAATAGAAATAACTTTAGAAAATTGGAAACAATGTATGATTAAAATGAGGGATAAAATAGTTAGTGTAATTTAGTGAAATGTTTGTGAACAAAATAAGTGAAATAAAATAAATGAGAAAATTGAATTTGGAAGGGATGGGAACATTTTAATTAGTTAATGTTTTATAAAATATAAGTGAAGAGGGGGGGGAATTAATTATGGAAAGCTTATAATTGTTCCCATAGAAGTATGATATTTAATTGAAAAGTAATGTTAAAGAAGTTAAGATTTTAATGAATATTAACACTAATGATAGAATTGAATTGGAATGGAATGTGTTGTTTTAATTACATATATTTATAATTTTTTCTTTTTTTAAGAATATAGTGTGTATTTTAAGAATGTACCAAGCAGAATCCGAATGGAAGTTATGTATTATATTGAATGTTATAACTTTAGGGCATATATTGAAGCCTAAATAAGAGTTAAATGGATAAACTTAAAGGATATAAAGGCATCATACTCCAATCAGTAACTACAGGAGAAACTTTGTTTAATGAGAGAAGATAATAGATAATTGAAACAGGACAGACAAAAAATATAACTATAATGATTTGAATTGAGACGAGATAATTAAAATAAAATTGAGAAAATTAAAATGGGGAGAAGCTATGCAGAAAATGTAAAACAGTAATAAGATATGGAATAGAACATAAAAATGATCATGAAATTGAATTTGTGTCTGTACGAAGAAATGTAACCCGGGATTATGCTACTTTCAAAAAAGATGTTTTATTTGTATTTTTTTTGTGAAAACTCAAATAAAATTTACAAAAAAAACCCAAAACAATTTCAGGGACATTTTAAGTGCCCAGAATAACGAGGCAAAAAGCGCCACCTTATATATTACAACAGCTTTTGGTTCCTGGAAAGAAGAACCAGAAACTACCTGCATACCACTTAAAAATAATAAACAGATGCATTTATTATTTTGCTTACTATCTCTGTAAAAAAAATCAGAACCTTATCTGGACTGCATTATTTTCACAATCTACATTCCCACATCATCTCTAATTAGCAACACTAAGCATTAAAACAAGGTCTTCTAAATATAAAATCCATGATCTCCAATAATCTGTGATCTATATCTACCAGTTTTTATTCTGAAATATATTTTTCTGGGATTAATTTGTAAACCAAATTAACTTTGTTTTGGGGTCAGAAAACCTAAAATATTTTTCTATAGAATTTCACAACAAATGTTTTATTCTTAATTGCTAATATTACCCAAAACAAAGAATTAAGATTTCAAATACATCTTGGAATTTGTTATTTTTAAAATTCATTGAAATTTTGTTGATTTAGAGAAAGTAAGTTGGACTGGTAATGTAATGTTTTGTACGACTATGGGTTTGATGACTATGGAATACATAAATTGTAAATAAAATATGAAATAAATAAAATAAATATAAATATAAAATAAAGAAATAAAATAAAAATACCTGAATTTCTCCTCTTACTAAATATGGCTAAATTTGACATCATATTTGTCTGTGAAACATGGCTCAATGAATCTCTCCCTGACTCTATTACCTCAATAAGAGACTATCATGTTTACCGATTGTGAAATCTGTAGAGGAGGTGGTGCTGCTATCTTCTATAAAAAGTCCTTACATCTAAAAAACATCCAAGTTACCCAAGAGCTTGCTCTTCCTGAGACCTTTATCTGTGAACTGACCTTAAATATCACATTTCAGTTCTTACTGTGTTACAGAGCCCCTGATTATTACATCGAACATGTAAACAAGCTAAATACACTACTAACATGGGCAGCATCCTGCCCACATGCTTTTATCTTTCCTGGTGACTTCAATCTACCTCATATTAACTGGACCCTTAACGAATGTACAACTGAACCCATACATGCAACCTTCTACAATGCTGTAACAAATCTGGAACTAGGCTTAACAACTGCCTCTATATCATCTTCTGCAATAGTTTGAATTCAATTTACAGAATATAAATTAAAGAACCCTTTTCCAACAGTGACCACAACATGATTGACTTTTGTCCCAACATACGTCCACACAAAAATAATCACAATGACAAAATCCCCAATTACAACTTCAAAAAAGGCAACTATGATCTTATAATCAACGATCTCTCATCCCTTGATTGGCAATTTCTATTCACTGGATGCAATACTGTTGAAGACCATTACAACATATTCTTACATATTCTTACTAGAAATCAAAAGAGCCCTCAAACTATATGTACCAATAACAACTCCCAAAATCAGGAAAAACAGATTACCCCTAACAATAAGGAAGCTTCAATCAAAAAGAAATCACTTTGGCAAAAAAACAAATCTGGTCACGCTGCCAATTTCAAAAGCCAATACAAAAATCTATGCCACCAGATAAAAACTGAATGCACTAATTATCACATTAAACAAGAGGAAAATCTTCTACACACAAATTCCACCCATGCTTTCTACAATTTTGTAAACAACAAACTAAAAGATCCCTGAAAGGACCTAATGGCAAAGACTGCAACGACAACACCATCAAAGCAAACCTCTTTAACACATTCTTTGGCTCAGTATTTGTAAACAACAATGGATCAAGCCCAGAACTTCCTAGTCGAATCACAGACAACTACAATGATCTAATGCATATTGATTTTACAGAAGACATTGTTGAAAAATACCTGAACAAAGCTGAATACCATACATATATTTACATATGTTATACACTCTATCTATCTATCTATCTATCTATCTATCTATCTATCTATCTATCTAATCATTCAATACCATCATTCCATGACGGTTGCATCATCTGCAAATTTCAGTACTTTAACTGAGGGATTTGTAGAAATGCAGTCATTAGTATATAGAGAGAAGAGCAATGGAGAGAGCACACAGTGTGAGGGGCACCTGTGTTAATTGTCTGGGTACTCAATGTGATTTCCTCTAGCTGCCCCTGTTGCTTCCTATCTGTCAAAAAGTTTATAATCCACCTACAAGTATAAACAGGCACAGCTAGCTGAATCAGTTTAAGGTATAGAATTTCTGGTATGAATGATGGTGTTGTTGGAAGAAATATCCATCTGATTAAGTTCCAATCCAGGAAAAAGGCACCGGAGGCAAAATGGAGGCTGGAGGGTGATTGGAAAGAGGGTCCATTTATTGATGAAGCAGAAGCACTTGGGTGGTTCTGGGCAGCTGACCACATGGAGTTGGAAGTTTGGGCTTTTTATACCTTCTCTTGGGCTTTGCAATTGAACTTCCTCTTCCTGTGCAAGAACATGTATCTATTGGCTGTTGTCAGACTCCCATGTAGGGGTTATGTCATGAAATCTGTCTGGTCATGCAGGTGCCTCAATTTATGTTCATAATAAGGTACAACCTAAATCAGTCCCGATTATGGTTGTAAGTGGAGAACTATAGATAAATATATGCATTGCAGAAATCCAAGAACAAAGCTATCATTAATATCCAAACAATATAATTTACATTAAAATCTTTAAATGGGTTTGAAGTTAATGGCATTCAAGGCAATCAAATAATCACATGATTTTTATTAGTTACAATTAGCAGTTTGTATCATGACAAAGTTAGTATCAGAGATTTGAAGCAAATAATGGCTTATGGGAATTAAATGCATGCAATTAAATAAGAGAAAGCTAAAGCAAGGGATTTTGAGAAGTGATTCATTTTAATCGGTAACACATTGTTTGGCTATTGGCCAAATAAGGAGTGAAGAGGAGAGGAGAGTGTTGTAGATTGAGCAATAAGAGGCTAGACCAGGGCATGGATGCAACAAGACTTTATTAAGGCAATAAAGGACTGAACGTGTTAGCCCTGCCTGGAGCAGGCTCACAGCGAACAGCGGCTGGCCGAACCCTGCAGCTGGCTTTTATAGCCGGCTGTCGAGGGAGGCCAGCCAATGAGGGGCAGCAAACGCCCCCGCAGCATGGACGGACCTGGGTGGGGACTTTGGCAAGTTCCAGGGACATAACAGGGAGGAGAGGAGAAAAGGGAAATAGAAAGACGGTGGCATTAGATCCTTTCCCATAGCAAAGAAACAAAGAAAATTATAGTTAAAACAATTATATACATAGAAATACACATATAGAAAATTAAAGGAATGGAAGGTTTTATGCTCTGGGGGCAGGAAAGGAGAAAGGACTTTTTTCTCTGATCAAGGATGGAGAGAGGAGGGGGAGAAAAAAAACTGCCTTACTACCAGACCTGGGTTTCACTGACTTGTGATGCTTGTATACAAATCTAGGACAAGCCAAGTTAAAAAAGGAAAGACATTGGAAAATGAAGTATAGAGGACGAGAAAGGCTGAGAGAATGAGAAAGAGGCAGAGGAAAATTTATTCAGCTGATCCCTTCTTTTGCATAAAACTTAAAGTAGTTTTTATTAAAATAGAAAAAAGCTTGAGAGACAACTTGAGAGAAACCAAATGAACAAGGCATAACACCGTACAGAAGCACACTCTATTCCTTATATAGGGGGATTTCTATCCTTAGACAAAAAATATTGCTACTTCTGGAATATCTATTTGAGAAAATAGGGAGAAAAGGAAGATAGAGCCTAAAAAACATCAGTGAGGGACACTGAAAGTCTTTGCTTATCAGAAGGTTACAAAAGATGATCACATGATTCTGGGACATTGCAACCCTCATAAATATGAGTCAGTTGCTAAGTATCTGAATTTTGATTACATGCAGCATGGGGATGCTGCAATGGTCATAAGTGTGAAAAATGTAAGTCATAAGTCACTTTTTTCCAGCATCATTGTAACTTCAAAGTGTCACTAAATGTACTAAGTTGAAGATTACCTATACCTGAACTGAGTCATTCAATTATATATGTACATGCATATATACAAGTATTGGCAATAAAATATTGCTGGCAAAAATTATACGTATATTTGCAGAGACAGAAAGAGAAATCCCAAAATCTTGAATGCAACTGATTGCAGTGTTGGGAAGAAGCAGATGCTGTCTGTTTCCCATTTTCTGTTCATGTGGTTCGGTTGTTTATGTGGCACAAATAAAAGAAACACATTTTCTAAACTCCTGCAGAGCACTTGATTAGTCCTTTGGTGGCAGATGAGTTTCAATGTAATGGAATCCAACAGGTATAAAGAAGAGCCTGGCTCTGTGGTTGGTTCAAAATAGCAGCAATGGAATTTCTCTTGTTTGTCATCTCTATGGCAGGTATCTGAGATCTAAAGTCTGAAGACAACTGCTCTCTCCCTGTTTGCAGCCTGACAAATCAAATTAAAAGTGTAAAATATTGTGCCCAGAATGAAAAGGCTCAGTGTCTGAACAATGAGAAATGGATGTGATAGCAGTATGTATCTTTTTGTTTATATATCTATGTCTAGCTATATTTATCTGTCTGTCTGTCTCTGTATACGGTGCATGGTTCATTAAAAAAAGGCTATTTCTCTGCATTATGCTTATCTCTTTGGTTCTGTTTATACATTTTGTTTTTACACACGCCAACATTTTTCAACAGCTTTTTTCCTTCCCCCCTGTACACCCTCTGTGTTTGCCTTCTGGTTGTAACAGAATAATTTCTAAATCTTATAATCTGTGTGTTTAGAGGAAAAGAAAAGCAACGTACACTCCTCCTTGGCCACATATGCTTTATTATTTTATTTTATTTTCTGGATGTAAGCAAATTACTCTACTGGAAAAAGAACAACCCACTCCACAAACCAGTGATAGTTCAGATCCAGCATATCAAATCAGGATAATGAGAAGCTCTTTATGACCTTGCTTCTTTTCTAACTGGAAAATAACTCTTTACTATAAACTGCCCTTTTCTCATTCCTGTAGTTTGTCAAGTATCTCACCTGCAAGCACTGAGTTTAAAGGCAAGAGACTATCTTTCATTCTGTGAAACAAAGACTAACTTCATCAATTCCAACTTACTACATTGCCTCTTAGCTTTAGTTAGTGCACAGAGATGCTACATCTGGCCATTGCTTGGAAGATAAGCATGGTCAGGCCTGGTTAATATTTGTATGGGAGAGTAACAGGAAATCCTAGGCCCGTAGGCTGAATAGCAATGCAAACTGCTTCCATTCTGCTGCCAAGAAAACGACAAAGTTATTTTAAAGGAAGTTACTAGGAGTCAAGCTTGATTTAAGGGCACCTTTACCTTTATATTTATGCAGCAAGTAGGATTTTGGGTGACCTCTATGCTAATACTAAATTGCTTGGCACTCAGGTATAGTAAATGAATGCATTTGATATCACAGCAGGCATAGCAATAAATCTCAGCTTTCCAGACACTTAACCCTATACGCAGGAACTCAGCTCTTGTCCTTTATCACAGACAAGAATGAAGCCATATCTTTGCAAAAGATCTGAAACTATAATGCACAAAAATCATAGCATATATGTGTTCATATGTATCTGTCTGATCCAGGATTTAAATTCATTTTTTTTTAAGTCAATGGAAATTTTGCTGGCCTCTTCTTGGCCTTGGGACTGGGAGATGTATTCAATATTTATATAACTGTTCTTCCCTGGCCTGAGAGTAATTGATTCTTGGATTAGTATCCTCATGCTTTACTATTTGGGGTCATAAGTGTTTGTGTAGGAATATTTCTGTGAAAAATGTTGCTACTGTGCTTTCTTAATTATGATACAAAAGTGGATATTGGTATTTCTTACACAAATAACTTAAAAAAACAGAGAAAGTGCTAAAATGATAAGGAAATGAATGGATGTGTTCATGAAACACCAAATTCTTATTGTTCCTATTTTAAAATCCTTGTTAGTGGAACACAATTATAGTCGGAAGATTTTTCCTACATATTGTAGAAAATCGTAACATGTATTTTGGCAAGTCTTGTACCATATGAAATTTTTGAGTGCATTTTTATCATATTTATATTGCTAGCAACATAAGATGTCCAAGAACCTCTTTTAAGGAAAAACAACAGTAATAGAAACAAGACAAATGATTTTTATTATACTCTGATATATGTGAATGGTTTTTAAACCATGAATGGTTTAAAAACCTTTTTCTTCCAAAATATGCATTTTAAAAACATAGCTGTTTTACAGCTATATATTTGGTCCAAGTATTAGTAGCTTAACTTTTTTCTCCCCTTAATGCATTTCTTCTCATGGGGGCAGAATGTTCAAATTCACTTTCAGCAGAAATTGAGTTTTTATATCCCTACTGTGTAGTTTTGCTAAAAGAAAATTGAGTGAGTGAGTGAGTGAGAGAAAGGTTCAGTAACACTAACAGTGTATTTATTTTTAAACACATTCTTTTCAGACAAAGAACTTAGACAAATGTGGATTAAAGCTCCACTGAAGTTATCTAAAAGCACTGAAGTGAAACTAATATATAAAATTGTGAAGGCTTTTCTTATTTTATAGTTTTCAACAAGAATATTTATTCTATATTTTCATGATCCTAGGTGTTAAGTTTGAGCAATGAGAGGCTGAACCAGAGCATGAGTGCAACAGTACTTTATTTTACAAATAAAGGGCTGACCGTGCTTGCCAAGCCTGGAACTGGCTCGCAGCAATCAGCAACCAGTTGGACCCCGCAGCCTGCTTTTATAGCTGGCTGCTGGGGAGAACCAACCAATGGGAATGGGGGAATATCGCCCACACAAAGTGAGTGGACCTGAGTGAGAACTCCTTGAGTCCTCAGGACATAACACCCTTCCCCCAGATGCGAACACGCATAGTCCTTGAGGTAGACGGGGGTTTGTGTTGGTGCCCGGAGCGGCGCAACTCGGGAACATTGTCTGTCTGTTCGGTATCAGTCTGTGACGGTTGAGCCGGTATAGTGTCGCCAACACTCTCTCTGGATTGGGCATCCTCGGAAACCACCGGGTTGGTTACTGGGGGCGAGTTCTCGTGGGATGGATCAGGTTGGTCAACTCTCTGGGCGCTGTTGTCCGAGTTTGGGCTGACCGGAACGACCGCTGGCGCAGACTGGTCGCTGGGTGCGGTGTGGCTGGGCGGCGGATGAGACGGTTCCCCTTCGACTGGAGACTCTGGATTCTTGTTTGCGAGGTTGCTGAGGCGCCTTCTGAGTTGGTCTATGTGTCTCCTCCAGACGCGACCATCCTCCAGCCTGACTCTATACGATCTCGGCCCGGTGACGGCGATGACCTCGCCCGGAATCCAAAGTGGGTCCCCAGCGAAATTCCTTGCGAATATCGGCTCCTGTAACATAAAATGTCTAACCCCCGAAGTGGAAGCGAGGGGAGAGTCAGGGCAGTATTGTGGGTGCAGCCTATCTAATACAGTCCTCAGGCGCCGGCCCATCAGAAGTTCCGCTGGGGACTTATTGGTGACTGCACAGGGGGGTTGAGTGCTGGCTCATCAGGAACCGTGAGAGTTTGTGGTGCCAGTCATCTCTGCCAAACCTAGCGAGGGCCTCTTTGGTGGTCCTGACGGCCCTTTCAGCCAACCCATTACTCGCAGGGTGAAATGGGGCTGTGAAAATGTGGCGAATGCCTAGGTTGGCTGCAAAACGGCTGAATTCTACTGATGCGAACTGTGGGCCATTATCAGAGACCAAGGAGTCGGGTAGTCCATGTGTAACGAACAGGCGCGTTAACACGTTGGTGATTGCTAGTGTGGTGGTCGTGGATAGCTGTGCCACGTCTATCCATTTGGAATAAGCGTCCACGACCACTAGGAACATCTTTCCATGCACGGGCCGGCCAGATCGATATGGATTCTAGACCAAGGGCGCTGGCGCTCTCCCATCTGGTAGGGGTGGCGATGGGGGAGCAGGACGGGATTCCTGGCAAATGCTGCAGGAACTTACCCAATTGACAATGTCCTCGTCTAGACCCGACCACCACACTAGCTGCGTGCTAATGCCTTCATTCTCACAATGCCGGGGTGTCCCTCGTGCAACGCCTCCAGGACTCGGGTACGCAGCGAGGTCGGAATGACCACTCGAGTGCCCCACAGTAGACAACCCTGCAAACTGGACAGCTCCTGCATGCGAGTCTTAAAGGGTGTGAATTTGTTATCAACGTTGCCTCCCGGCCACCCCCTCCTCACCCAGTCGAGCACCTGGGCGAGCGTTTGGTCTGCCTTAGTTTTGGCGGCGATGTCAAGGGCGGTGATGGGCAGGTCCAACTGGGTGATTTCGAAAATGGCATTGACAGGAGCTGGGTCTTCAGCCGGAGCGGGTAAGGGCAGCGACTGAGAGCGTCAGCGTGGGATAGAGTTTTGCCCGGGCGGTGGATAAGTTTGTATGAGTAGGCCGCTAGGAAAAGTGTCCACCTTGTCATCCTAGGGGAGAGGACTTGAGGTGTCTGTTTGTCGCCGGCCAGTAGGCCCAGGAGGGGCTTATGGTCGGTGACCAGTTCGAAGAAGTGGCCAAAAAGGAATTCGTGAAACTTTTTCACGGCTGCAACAGCTGCTAGGGCTTCCTTGTCTATTTGGCTGTAATTTCGCTCCGTGGCCGAGAGCGTCCTGGAGAAAAAGCGATGGGGGCCTCGGCGCCATTGGCGAGTCGGTGACTAAGGACCGCCCCAATTCCAAAAGGGGATGCGTCTGCTGCCAGTACTAAAGGAAGGTTGGGGTCGAATTGGATGAGCACTGCCTCTGACGTAAGTAGTGATTTGACGGCGTTAAACGCCTGGTCTTCTTTTGTGCCCCCAGTGCCACGGTGACTTTTTGTCTAGTAATCTGTGTAGGGGTTCGGCTACTGAGGCTTTATGGGGCAAGAAGGATGCATAAAAGTTTAGGAGCCCCAAGAAAGCTTGTAGCTCCGTTTTGGAGGTCGGTGTGGGAGCTTCGTGGATCGCCCTAACCTTGGACTCCAGGGGGTGAATGCCAGAGGCGTCAATTTTATAACCCAGAAAGTCCACCTGTCTAGTGGCAATGGCGCATTTTTCTTTTTTTAACTTGAGGCCATGCTGTCTGAACCTCTCTAACACTGCTCGCACTCTCTGGAAGAGTTGGGGTCTGTCCCTGGCCGAGACCAAGATGTCGTCAAAGTAGGGTACTACACCAGGGAGGCCCTGTAATATCCGCTCCATGAGGGACTGAAAAATACCCGGGGCAACACTTACGCCAAATTGGAGACGCTTGCATCGGAAGGCACCCCTGTGAGTGACGATGGTCTGAAGTTCGCTGTTTGGTTATCAACAGGGAACTGTTGATATGCTTGAGACATGTCCAATTTAGCAAAAATACTGCCCGGTTCGAATGTGTGCAATAAGTGCTGAATGACGGGCACAGGGTAGGCGCTAACTTGTAAATATTTATTGATTGTTGTCTTGTAGTCCGAGCAAATTCTCAGGCTACCATCTTTTTGAGGGTGTGACAATGGGCGTCTCCCACTTGGCGAAATCTGTTGGCTCAATGACCCCTTGTTTTAGTAGTTTATCCAATTCAGCGTCTAGTTTTGGTCGAATAGCAAATGGAACTCTACGTGGTTTTAATCTGATTGGGACTGCCTGGGGGTCAACGGTGAACGAGATGGGGGTTCCGTTATAACACCCCAGCTCCTCGCTGAACACATCTGCGTAGTCAGCGAATAAGGAGTCAGTGTCTGAGGTTGAGACAGCATGGACTCCTGTTAACCCTAGGCCGAGGTGGGGAAACCAATCGAGCCCCAATAAGGTGGGTAGATTGGCGTTAACTACCACTAGAGGTAGGCGGCCTTTAAAAGCTCTAAAACTGACAAAGAACTTGCCTCTGCCGATCACGGGAATGGCCTTCCCCTGGTAGTCCTTCAGACCGAACTGGCATCTCTGAAGCCGGGTAGTAGATAGGCTGGGGTGGAGTCTCTTGAGGGTGTTCCACGAGATTATTGAGAGCACTGACCCTGTGTCAACCTCCATGTGGCACGGTTTACCTTCTAGGGAAACGGAGAGAGAAATTTTACTAACAGTGTGGCAAGTATGCCTGGCAAGGCGGTGCGTGCGACAGTTTAATACTTGCCTCTGTGGTCCCGAGTGCGAGGACGGGGGTCTGTGTGCAGCGCTTTGGGGGGCTTGGCAGACTCTCACAATGTGCCCCCTCTTATGGCAGTTGTTGCAAACGGCTCCTTTAAACTTGCAGGTGGCCCTTTGATGTGATCCCCCACAGGCTAGGCACAGTGTGATGTGCTTGGGTGGACCGGTGTATTCTTGTTTGGCCCCTACCTGCGACCGTCTGTCATTGGTGAGGCGGTGGACATCGTTCTCATCGTTGTGGGTTTCCTCCGCTTCCACCTCTTCGGAATGGACTGGGAACGATGCTAGCTTGGCACTTGGGCCCTGAATTTCGGTGGCTGAGTTCGTTGCTAGCTCGGCTGCTAGGGCCTCCTCTACCGCTTGCGCGAGGTTGAGGTCTTTTTAGCTAGCAGTCGCCTCTGTAGGTTGAGATCCTTGACCCCACAAACTAATTGATCGAGGAGCATGTCCTCCAGGTATGTTCCAAACCCGCAGTGCAGGGCTGCTGTTCTGAGGGCAGCCATATATTGATTGATGGTCTCCTTACTTGATTGCTTCCTCATACGGAACGTGAACCTCCTGGCGATTTGTGAAGGCCTGGGAGCGTAGTGGTTAGTGAGGATCTCAAGCAACTCGGACCACGGAACGTTTTTTAATTCTCTCGGCGCTACGAGTGCTGCGGCGGTATCGTAAACAGTGGCTCCGCAGTAGATTAGGAAATAGGATTTTTTCCGATGCTCTCCCGCATCCGCCAGGCTGACCGCATCGATGTAATGATTGAAACGGTTCTTATACGATTCCCACTTCTCTTCGTCTGGTTTAAACGCCGGGAATACTGGGTTGGAACTCATGGTGCTGGAACGGCTGGGCTACCTGCGGAAAAAATCTCTCTGGGACTACGAGCGCCGTGAGTTACTAGTGATATCAGCTCTGGAGAGGTTTTTTGCTACCCTCTCTTTCTCTCTCTGGGTTACCACGTTGGCTGCTAGCCGTTGGAGGTGTCTTGATTCGCGCCAAAAAGTGGGCATTAGTGACTCTCTACAGCGCTGTGCTGTGATTCCTACTGGCTCGAAATTCAAATGACACCCGCTTGAATTTCGCGCCAAATGCAGAGCGGCTGTGGCTCGCAGCGCTTCACTTTCCCCGTAGCGGGGCTAACAAGCGGCTACAGACGCTTCTAACTTTTGACTCAGACCGCTTTCTCTGGCTGCGGATCTGCGTTTGCTCTTTTTGATCGCTCGTTTTGTTAGCTGACCGCTCTCTCTGGCTGCGGATCAGCGTTTCCCTTATCGCCAGCCAATCGCTCTCTCTGGGCTACGGATCGGTGGCTAGTGACTCAGCGGTTGCAAGGTGCATCTGGTAGCCATCCCACCCTCGTCGCCAGTGTTAAGTTTGAGCAATGAGAGGCTGAACCAGAGCATGAGTGCAACAGTACTTTATTTTACAAATAAAGGGCTGACCGTGCTTGCCAAGCCTGGAACTGGCTCGCAGCAATCAGCAACCAGTTGGACCCCGCAGCCTGCTTTTATAGCTGGCTGCTGGGGAGAACCAACCAATGGGAATGGGGGAATATCGCCCACACAAAGTGAGTGGACCTGAGTGAGAACTCCTTGAGTCCTCAGGACATAACACTAGGATTGCTATAGAAGATATATCTTTATCATTTCAGAGACATTGTAATTTTGCTTACATATTTCTAATCATTTCAGATGAGTACACTGTCCCAGTGAAGGTACGTGATCTAAAACTGTTCTCACTATTTGGTAGTACCACACTTTAAAAAAAATGCCATAAATTTTTCAAATGTACAACTTCTATCCCTGGAAAGCTATTTTGGATACAAATGCTATATTGTCAAGAGCAAATCATGCAGTAGAGAAAACTTCTTGTCCATTATGGGTATTTTCCCCCCTACTGGATGCATAAAGTTTAAAAGTAGAACATTGCTATTCAGATCATTAACAAATATATATATATATATATACTATATTCAAGGAAAATTGTAGCAATTCTATCACAAAATGAATTGTTAGCAGTTGGATGAATGAAGAGAAAGCATTCAGAGTGCTATAAGATATAAAGGTTGCTAGTTAAGAAACCTATTAAAATGACACAAATGTGAGCAAAGTTCATTCAGAACCTAGCAAACCCAACACACTTTCCCTTGTTTTTTGTACAAGTAAACTCATAGTTGAAGAAATAATTGATTTTCAAATGGACAATCAAATGGATGGGAAGTTTACAATTCTTAGGCAGTTCTTATGCATTCCTTCAGCAACCATGCTGCTGTTGCGATTTAATACATACGATACATAGTGAGTCACCAATATGGGTAAGAAGAGAAAGGAAAAGAATAGAATGAACTGACCTGTTACAAGTTGGGAGAATTGGACTCTGCTGGAAGCATGGAAGAGGGAAAGAATAGAATAGAATTCTGAATAGAATAGAATAGAATAGAATAGAATAGAATAGAATAGAATAGAATAGAATAGAATTCTTTATTAGCCAAGTGTGGCTGGACGCACAAGAAATTTGTCTTGGTGCAAATACTCTTAGTATACATAAAAGAAAAGATACACTCGTCAAGAGTCAAGAATTGTAAGGAACACACACTTAATGATAGTCATTGGGTATATTAAGCAATCAAATCATACTAGGAAACAGTCAATATAAATTGTAAGGATACAAGAGACAAAGTTACAGTCACACAGTCACATGTGGGAGGGAATGGGTGATAAGGAGTGATGAGAAGATTAACAGTAATAGTAGTTCAGACTTTGTAATAGTTGAACAGCATGGAAGGAATTATTTGTTTAGTAGAGTGATGGCTTTTGGGAAAAAACTGTCTTTGTGTCTAGTTGTTCTGGTGTGCAGTGCTCTATAATGTCGTTTTGAGGGTAGGAGTTGAAACAGTTTATGTCCAGGATGTGAGGGGTCTGTAAATATTTTCACAGCCCTCTTTTTGACTCATGCAGTGTAGAGGTCCTCAAGAGAAGATGCATATATTATTATTATTATTATTATTATTATTATTATTATTATTATTATTATTATTATTATTATTATTATTATTATTATTGCCAGAGTACAACATGTGTACAATGAGATTGGCTGAGCCTCCCTTCGTGCACCCTCCCTCAACACAACTCACAGTGGGGACAGAAGTCCCTGACCCAGTCCCTATCCCAATCTTATTACACTAATATATTCATCCACTGAATTGTTTCCATTCTCAACAAAAGGTTGGTGTTTTGAATTGCAAACCTAAGCTAACTTGCTTGGGTATATTTCCTTCTGAATTCAATGCAATGTATTTCTGAAATATCCATGATATTGCCCTGCTCATATAGTCTTCCTTATATCTAAACAATTTCTTTCCTTTTCTGGAAGCTGGATGGAAATATTGGAGCACATGGTGCTTTCCGCATTGAGCTTTCCATATTATTCGATCCTTAGAAAAGTATTTGCTGCACATAACCATAATTATTTTCAGTGTGATTGGGAATGAGCATGATAGGCTAACAAAATCCAAAGACTATAGTTTCAGATCATCATTGTTGTCACTTTCTTCATCAGCATCATCCATCCCTCAAAGGTAGGACTCTTTGCAGGAAGCAAAGAAGTTATTGCATTTCAAATCTTGTGGAAGTTCGGACTATACTAGTTTGTGTCTGGAGACTTTTGGTTTTGAATATTTCCTTGCAATTTAATCTAGTGTTCTTGGTAGCCTTGCACAACCTTGGCAAGGCTTGTTCTTATCTGGGACAATTAGTTTTAATAGCGTTTTTACTGTGAATGAACAGAATTCACAGAGAAGCCTTAAAAAAGTTTTGCTTTTATCTCTATTGGTTTTTTGTTTGCTTGGAACAAAGCTTGGGTCAGAACAGGTACTCAGAAGTACCAAATACTCAGGGTATGATATCATCATGTTTACACATGATATTTAGCATCACTCCACAAATTCAATAATCACCACACCTCTAAAAATTAATTAGGATTAAAAAGGCTTGAAAATATTAACAAACAAGGAAAGCATAAACAATGGAAAAGGTAAACATTTAAGCATATGTTTCTTGTCAAAGCATAGTTTACAAAGTAAAAAAAATGCAAAGGTCACTTTCAAGTTTATGAAGACAAAAATATCTGGTATTGGAATTCAAATTAAATTGGCTTTCAGAGTTACATATAAGGAACTATCGCTCTGGAACATCATGGTACATAACTGTACTGGTGTAAAACTACTTTTGAAAGAACGATTGCATCCTTCAATTTGACAAGGCAAATTATAGATTTAGCCACTCAGTTTAGACAGCAAGGGGACTTTCCTTTCAACCTCTTTCCACACAGAGAAGAAGAAAGTTCCTCTGACCCTAATTTACTCAGGTTGCTTGTCCAGCCTAAAAAGGATATGACCTTGATGATTCTCCTATTCTAGCTAGTATCATGTGAACATTTTACATGTCATTCTATTCCCCCCTCCCCCCTTTTCAACATATCAAAATGGCATGATGGATTTTCCAGTCTGGGCCTTGTGCATCTGGCACTCTGGGGATATTGGTGGAAATTGGCATAACAGGAAGTAAACCTTGTGCTGTGAATTATAGCTGCATATAGTGCTAAGAACCTTTCAATCCAATACAAATCTCATAAAGAATGGTATTTTTTTCAACTTTCAACTGACATTTGGAAGGTACCCAATATGCAATTTGATGACATATAAATGCTGCCTGTCTTTAAATGAGAAGAGATATGTTATTAGTAATTGACAGAGCAATTAATACAACTCAGTTTTACACATTGCAAAAGATGAAAGCAAAGCACTATGAAAAACATTTCTGTACACCTGGCAGGAACAATCTTTGCTTGAGATAAGGGAACTGCTGTGTTGCAGGAAAGGTTACATCCCCTCACTTCCCATCTGCTGCCCTTATTACTCAATTACCAGAAGTGATTTTGTAAAATGTTAAAAGCATACACCCAGGAAAGTTATATTGCCCCGGCAATTAATTTGAGGCATGTTGTAATGACTGCATAGAGATAGTGCCATGTATTCAGATTTCTAAAGTATTTCTCCCTTGTTGTTCTTGCTTTCCCCCTGAAGGTTTATCACAGAACTAGGTTTGCATTCTCATTAGACTTTTAACAAAATTGCTCAGTAATAATTTAAGCAAATTGAGAAGAAGAGTTTTAAGACAAAGGTGTTTCTTTTGTGTAGCATAACTGAAACTTAAGCAAAACACAAAAAGCCAAGAAAGTTAATTTTCACACTCCTTTCTTTGGTCACTCATTGGGATGCTAGTTGTAGCCTTTGGCATCTATTGTGCAAGAGAATGAGTAGTGGCAAGACTCTCTTCCCCATCCTCCACAACAATATACATATTTTCTCTTCTAGCAAGCACTTTTCTGGAGAAAGGGGCTTGCTGTCGGTAAACCAACAACTTGAAAGATAAAATAGAACACACACACACACACACACACACACACACACACACACACACACACAAAATACCAGATTCCTACATGATCAGTGAATCTCTATATGAATTTAGCACATCCATGGTCTCAGCCTAGACAAATGGAAAGACGTCCAAAACAGAATATACAGAGATGCTCAGATATCTTACCTTCCTTGTTGATTTTCTTGGAGCTGTATTAGCCACTTCAGTGCATATGAGCAATTTTATCCATCAGATAAATTTGTTGGAGGAATCTGATACACTGGAGGAATTTCACTGCCTAAAAGCATTCTGCTTGTTTGATCAAAGACCTTTGGGATAATTTGTCCTTTCTGTTCCAGACATCTTCTAGGACAAGATCAAAGTTTCAAGAGGGTCCCTTAAAGAAATTCAAAACAATGGTGACGGTGATGATGATGATGATGAAGATGGTGGTGATGATGATGATGACTGATGATGATGTTTGCAGATATTTCACTTCTGGGAAGGTTTCAGATAGACTGCTTGCCTAAATTCCTATATGATTATCTTTCTATAAGAATGTAATTATAATTATGATTGATTTGTCCATTCACACAATATAATCTCTTAGCCTTGAATAAAGCTCCAGAGTCGGTCAGTTGGTCTGTCTGTCTGTCTGTCTGTCTCTCTCTATCTATCCACACATACACATACAGAAATACATATTTCAGTTCTTCAGAAGTTGTTACCAACTTGGAATTTGAAATATAGTAAACTAGGAATATTAGTAGCCTCCTAATTGCATATTTTAAATATAATCCTATTAACAAATGTCTTATTTTAATTAAATGTAAATAAATTCAAATTTAGCTTAATTTTTTTCCTCACCCTCACTACTAATTTCTGAAGCATGACCTGTGGCATACCACTCATAATTTAATTGCTTTAACTAAAACATGAAAATAGAGCTATTAAAATTACAGTAAATTATATAAATCAGCACCAACAGCACTTAGCTATTCTATACAATAAAATATGGAAAAAAATGATTGGGAAGAAACTGAAAGATAGCATTAATTTCAAGTAAACTTAATTCAGCAACTCAGGTCCTGATTTTGTTTAAAGTCAGCACTGATTTTTCCTGACAACTTTTTTCTTTTCCAGACCAGATAATTAAGCCTAACCTCAAAATGAGAAAGATTTGTTGTATAACATCTTTCTCAGAAATGGTGTGAGAGGTGTGATGGGCTACCTTTTATTATCACACAGCAAAGAAGAATGGTTGCCATCTCCTGAAGTGTGAAATTTAATGATATGCATCCATAGCAACATGTTCCAAATGAACCTCAAACAATTTTACCACATATGGAGAAGCTGATCCTTAGGTGGTGGTTACTGATGAAAAGCATGTGACTTGTAGCACTGGTGGCAACCAACATGTCACACAGGCCTTTGATACTAGAGGATATCAAGAAATTTGCAGCATCAAAGAACACTATTAGCTTTGCCACATGGACCATTGTAGCACCCAGGTGGGGGCAACTGGACCCAGTCTGTACCAAATTGCTGAAATATAGCATCAGAGGTGGTATTCAGCAGGTTCTGACCAGTTCTGGAGAACTGGTAGTGGAAATTTTGAGTAGTTCGAAGAACTGGAAAATACCAGCTCTGACTGGCCCCACCCCGAGTCCCAGCTGATTGGCTGGGTCTTTTGTTGCCATGCACAGGATAATGAAGCTGGAAAGCAGGTTAGTGGGGTGGGGAGGGAATGGGATTTTTCAATAACCTTCTCCCAGGAGTGGGGAGGGAATGGGAGTTTTTCAGTAACCTTCCCCCAGGAGTGGGGAGGGAATGGGAATTTTTCAGTATCCTTCCCCTGCCATGCCCACCAAGCTACACCCACCAAGCCATGTCCAAAGAACCAGTAGTAATTTTTTTTTGAATCCCATGACTGTATAGCATGGATCAAAACATAATAAATTAAGCCCTCAGTAGATGTTCTAAGGATACACATTGGAAAATTGTGGCTTGGCTGGGTAGACATCATGGATAAGTTTGAATGAACAAAAATAGGCTGAGGCTGCTTAGTTTTGCTTTATTAAGTTCACTAGTAATTTGCAACAGCTTACTCAGATTCCCATTCATCAATTATCATGGTGCTCAGAAGTGCTAAATGTTTCTTCTATGATCAATTATTCCGTGATAGGCAAGTTTTTAAAGTCACTGTTAATGGAGTCAGAATGCTGAGAAGTATAGAAGAAAACTCTGACCAACATCTGGTTCAGAGTTGGTATTCAGCTGGTTCTGACCAGTTCTGGAGAACTGGTAGTGGAAATTTTGTGTAGTTTGGAGAACTGGCAAATACCACCTCTGATTGGAGATTTTACAGTATCCTTCCCCTGCCACACCCACCAAGCTATGCCCACAGAACTGGTAGTAAAAAAATTTGAATCCTACCACTGATCTGGTTCAATGCAAGATCAAACTGCACCTGAAGCAGAGGTGGTATTCAGCAGGCTCTGATCAGTTGCGGAGAACCGGTGGTGGAAATTTTGAGTGGTTCAAAGACCTGGCAAATACCACCTCTGTCTGGAGATTTTACAGTATTCTTCCACTGCCATGCCCACGAAGCCACGGCCACAGAACCGGTAGTAAAAAAAAAATGAATCCTACCACTTACCTGAAAGCCTATATTACAATGCTATTTACCACCTCAATACCAACTGAATTATAGTCTCAGAGACACCTTTTCCCAGACATGAAGCTGGTTTCAACCCTGTTGGCCCTTAAAACATGATTTTGTCAACTGGCCTGGAGATACCATGATAGGATGAAGCATACAGTAGATGGTTACGTGACAGTGAATTGGAATGCACTTTCTGTATGGGTGGTTTTTTTTAAAACATTAAATAAATTACTTTGGTTGCATTGTAATGGTCTTTATGCATTTGGATTGTTTTTATCATGTACACCACCCAGAGCTACTATGTGAGATAGAATTGCAAAACAGATTCACTGCAACAAAAGAAATATGGTGGCAATGGCAGGAGCTGTCATCATCAAATGTGGACTGCCCTAACATGGAGAAAAGATGGTGTAAAAATTGACAACAGATGTCACAGTTTACATGTGAAAAGAATAAAATTGGTTACATTTGCAAATCCAATGAAGACAAAATATGTGACAAACAAATTTACAAAAACTGACAAATGGAAAGGAGACATTTTTTGGAAGGAATAGTTGCAATGATGGAGGCAGCAGCTTAGCACATTAACAATGGGCACCTTTTTCAATGTTGAAAACACTATTAGGTGAACACAGGCGAGCCAGCACAAGCATCCAGAATGCAACAGGGCAAAGTGCTAAAATGACAACTGAAGTTCTAAAGGTGCTTTTCCAAGAGGCAGCTGGAGTTTCTGGTTTTTCTTTGAAGATGTTTTGCTTATCATCTAAGAAGCTTCTTCAGATCCAAGAAGCTGAAGAAGCTTCTTGGATGAGAAGTGAAACATCTTCAAAGAAAAACCAGAAAGTCCCGTTGCCTCTTGAAAAAGCATCTTTGGGACAACCATGACCTGGATGACTGAGAATCTCTATAGACAATGGAAGTTCTACAATGCACCTCAACAATACAACAGCATTATTATTTATTCTGAAATAGCAATAGCAGTTAGACTAGGGTGGAAGGCCGAGTCAACCTTGAGCCTGGTGGCCAAACTGTAGGCAGCTGGCTGCAGCAGAAGTAGCTTGCTGTACTGCACTCTAACCACTGTGCCACAGAAATGATTGAACACTAGCAGCATTAGACCTGGTACACTTCTAATATTGTGTATGAAGTGAAGGAAAGCTAAAGAGAGATTGGTAAAGCGATCACAATGACAGCTGCAGCGCCTGACCAAGTCACTGTGGAAGACATGAAGTTTGAAGGGCCTGGTAGTTAACTGTTTTCACAGTGCTCAGTGCATTCCAATTGACTGGAAACATGATGCAATTGTGCTTTGTGTAAAAAGAGAGATAAAATGTAAAAATGATTGAAGAATCAGCCTCCTGTCCACAAATAGAAAAGTCCTTCCCTAGATTGTCAGGCATGGCTATAGCCATTGAGGCCAATCTAAAGCCAAAGAAGATCATATGGCTTTATATTGGGACATGGCTGTGTGGACCAAATGTTCAGTATCAGGCAAGTGTATCAGGTGTGTATATGGAAAACTATTACTATGTTTATTCATTTCAAAAATGTCTGTCATGATACCACCAGGACTCCATCTGGAAAGCTCTTTAAGAGCTTTAAAGCAAAGCCATCGAGCCATTTCTGCACTTATGATGGCACCTCTTGCATCAGTGATGGGATTCAAAATTTTTTACTACCAGTTCTGTGGGCATGGCTTGGTGGGCGTGGCAGGGGAAGGATACTGTAAAGTCTCCAGTCAGAAGTGGTATTTGCTGGTTCTCCGGATTACTCAAAATTTCCGCTACCAGTTCTCCAGAACTGGTCAGAGCCTGCTGAATACCACCTCTGTCTTGCATAGTTAAAGTACATGATGACAAAGTTAAGAACCTTCACAGTCATATCAGGAGTGGGACAAGGGTACGAATAAAGCGGGGAAAGACTCAGTGGGTATACAAGAGCTCTTATGATTTGTTTTCATAGAGAAATTGGAATAAAAGTCTCAGGGGCTTTTTAATGTCATACAGTAAAGTAACACAGCAGAGAGGCTTGGACTATAGATAAATGTAAAAATAATGGAGGCCAGGTCAACTGGTGGCACACAAATTAACTTTGCCCTTAGAGGTGTGCTTATTGAGCCAGGTGTATAAATTCAAAGACCTTGGCTTCTTGATCTTTGTGTTAACAATTGCCATGTCCACTGATGTTATTGCAGAAATTGGCAATGCTCAGCAGTTTTTGCCAGCTATAATGGTGCCACTGGAAGAAGAAAAATACCAACCTAAAAATGTGGGTTCAAGTGTTCTTGGCATCATGCCATCACTGTGCGAATTCCTATGTGCACTGTAAGTTGGTGCATTTATTTTGGTTTTTTACCAGCGTCAAGTGTGAAATTAAACAAAACAAAATTAATCTCAAATGAATTAGTCTATAACAATGGAAAATAGAGTAAATTATCATGCAAATGTACATGCAAATTCCACAATTAGAAAAACTTTGCATTTAACAATGTTGTTTGCTTTTTTGTTTGTGGAGTTTTAGAAATTACTGTATGTTTCATCTCCATCTGCCTTGACCTTATATTCATTTATAAAGCTTGTGGGTTTTATTTAAAAAGCTTTTATTAAAAAGAAAAAAAAAGTAGCAACCTTCAGCAGACATTCAGCCGACCCTGCAAAGATTTGATTGAAGAAAGATTGATTCTCTAAAGTCTGAATGGTCAAACATGCGTTTGCATTTGCTGTGCTTCATTGCTATATCCTGCAAAGTATTTTCAACCAGGCTATCCTAATGAGCTTATTAGTAAGAGGCTGAAAGAATCACAGATTGTCTGTCAAGAAAGACTGTCAGTCATACACACTGTTAGCAGTTTTGGGATGATTTAGGCAACACATGTAGAAAAAGAAGAATGGTGCTAAAAATAAATATACAACAAAACCAGAAGTGTTATTACCTCAGATGTCTGTTAGTGTATCAATATGGAATCAAATGTGGCAGAAAAGATTCTTCTGCAAAGAGAAATAAGTTTTCCACGAGGAAGCCATCAAATATTACAAAAAAGGTCTCTCTTTCTCTCACTAGTCTGCAGTATATAAGACATGAGCATCATAACATTATGGATTGTGGAATGAGAAGAGAATATGTGGCAAGAGGGAGAAATATATTACTATTATTCTTTAGCATGTGGGGTATCATACATGGACTAGCAATATATATTAACATTTCAGCTAGATTAATAAAACATAATAAATTAAAACGTTAAAAAGATTGATGTTCAAATACCCATACCTAGGCCATGTAACCATTGAAGTGCAGCGAAAAGTGAAAAAAAAAATCAGACACTGGATTGGTATATAGTGTTAGGTTTGAGCAATGAGAGGCTGAACCAGAGCATGAGTGCAACAGTACTTTATTTTACAAATAAAGGGCTGACCGTGCTTGCCAAGCCTGGAACTGGCTCGCAGCAATCAGCAGCCAGTTGGACCCCGCAGCCTGCTTTTATAGCTGGCTGCTGGGGAGAACCAACCAATGGGAATGGGGGAATAACGCCCACACAAAGTGAGTGGACCTGAGTGAGAACTCCTTGAGTCCTCAGGACATAACACCCCTTCCCCCCAGATGCGAACACGCATAGTCCTTGAGGTAGATGGGGGGTTTGTGTTGGCGCCCGGAGCGGCTCAACTCGGGAACATTGTCTGACTGTTCGGTATCAGTCTGTGACGGTTGAGCTGGCATAGTGTCGCCAACACTCTCTCTGGACTGGGCATCCTCGGAAACCACCGGGTTGGTTTCTGGGGTCAAGCTCTCGTGGGTTGGATCCGGTTGGTCAACTCTCTGGGCGCTGTTGTCCGAGTTTGGGCTGACCGGAACGACCGCTGGCGCAGACTGGTCACTGGGTGCGGTGTGGCTGGGTGGCGGATGAGACGGTTCCCCTTCGACTGGAGACTCTGGATTCTTGTTTGCGAGGTTGCTGAGGCGCCTTCTGAGTTGGTCTATGTGTCTCCTCCAGACGCGACCATCCTCCAGCCTGACTCTATACGATCTCGGCCCGGTGACGGCGATGACCTCGCCCGGAATCCAAAGTGGGTCCCCAGCGAAATTCCTTGCGAATATCGGCTCCTGTAACATAAAATGTCTAACCCCGAAGTGGAAGCGAGGGAGAGTCAGGCAGTATTGTGGGTGCAGTCTATCTAATACAGTCCTCAGGCGCCGGCCCATCAAAAGTTCCGCTGGGGACTTATTGGTGACTGCACAGGGGTTGAGTGCTGGCTCATCAGGAACCGTGAGAGTTTGTGGTGCCAGTCATCTCTGCCAAACCTAGCGAGGGCCTCTTTGGTGGTCCTGACGGCCCTTTCAGCCAACCCATTACTCGCAGGGTGAAATGGGGCTGTGAAAATGTGGCGAATGCCTAGGTTGGCTGCAAAACGGCTGAATTCTACTGATGTGAACTGTGGGCCATTATCGGAGACCAAGGAGTCGGGTAGTCCATGTGTAACGAACAGGCGCGTTAACACGTTGGTGATTGCTAGTGTGGTGGTCGTGGATAGCTGCGCCACGTCTATCCATTTGGAATAAGCGTCCCACGACCACTAGGAACATCTTTCCATGCACGGGCCGGCCAGATCGATATGGATTCTAGACCAAGGGCGCTGGCGCTCTCCCATCTGGTAGGGGTGGCGATGGGGGGAGCAGGACGGGATTCCTGGCAAATGCTGCAGGAACTTACCCAATTGACAATGTCCTCGTCTAGACCCGGCCACCACACGTAGCTGCGTGCCAACGCCTTCATTCTCACAATGCCGGGTGTCCTCGTGCAACGCTTCCAGGACTCGGGTGCATGGCAGCGAGGTCGGAATGACCACTCGAGTGCCCCACAGTGACAACCCTGCAAACTGGACAGCTCCTGCATGCGAGTCTTAAAGGGTGCGAATTTGTTATCAACATTGCCTCCCGGCCACCCCTCCTCACCCAGTCGAGCACCTGGGCGGCGTTTGGTCTGCCTTGGTTTTGGCGGCGATGTCAAGGGCGGTGATGGGCAGGTCCAACTGGGTGATTTCAAAAATGGCATTGACAGGAGCTGGGTCTTCAGCCGGAGCGGGTAAGGGGCAGCGACTGAGCGCGTCAGCGTGGGATAGAGTTTTGCCCGGGCGGTGGATAAGTTTGTATGAGTAGGCCGCTAGGAAAAGTGTCCACCTTGTCATCCGAGGGAGAGGACTTGAGGTGTCTGTTTGTCACCGGCCAGTAGGCCCAGGAGGGGCTTATGGTCGGTGACCAGTTCGAAGAAGTGGCCAAAAAGGAATTAGTGAAACTTTTTCACGGCTGCAACAGCTGCTAGGGCTTCCTTGTCTATTTGGCTGTAATTTCGCTCCGTGGCCGAGAGCGTCCTGGAGAAAAAGGCGATGGGGGCCTCGGCGCCATTGGCGAGTCGGTGACTAAGGACCGCCCCAATTCCAAAGGGGATGCGTCTGCTGCCAGTACTAAAGGAAGGTTGGGGTCGAATTGGATGAGCACTGCCTCTGACGTAAGTAGCGATTTGACGACGTTAAACGCCTGGTCTTCTTTGTGCCCCCAGTGCCACGGTGACTTTTTGTCTAGTAATCAGTGTAGGGGTTCGGCTACTGAGGCTTTATGGGGCAAAAAGGATGCATAAAAGTTTAGGAGCCCCAAGAAAGCTTGTAGCTCCGTTTTGGAGGTCGGTGTGGGAGCTTCGTGGATCGCCCTGACCTTGGACTCCAGGGGGTGAATGCCAGAGGCGTCAATTTTATAACCCAGAAAGTCCACCTGTCTAGTGGCAATGGCGCATTTTTCTTTTTTTAACTTGAGGCCATGCTGTCTGAACCTCTCTAACACTGCTCGCACTCTCTGGAAGAGTTGGGGTCTGTCCCTGGCCGAGACCAAGATGTCGTCGAAGTAGGGTACTACACCAGGGAGGCCCTGTAAAATCCGCTCCATGAGGGATTGAAAAATACCGGGGCAACACTTACGCCAAATTGGAGACGCTTGCATCGGAAGGCACCCCTGTGAGTGACGATGGTCTGAAGTTCCGCTGTTTGGTTATCAACAGGGAACTGTTGATATGCTTGAGACATGTCCAATTTAGCAAAAATACTGCCCGGTTCGAATGTGTGCAATAAGTGCTGAATGACGGGCACGGGGTAGGCGCTAACTTGTAAGTATTTATTGATTGTTGTCTTGTAGTCCGAGCAAATTCTCAGGCTACCATCTTTTTGAGGGTGTGACAATGGGCGTCTCCCACTTGGCGAAATCTGTTGGCTCAATGACCCCTTGTTTTAGTAGTTTATCCAATTCAGCGTCTAGTTTTGGTCGAATAGCAAATGGAACTCTACGTGGTTTTAATCTGATTGGGACTGCCTGGGGGTCAACGGTGAACGAGATGGGGTTCCATTATAACACCCCAGCTCCTCGCTGAACACATCTGCGTAGTCAGCGAATAAGGAGTCAGTGTCTGAGGTTGAGACAGCATGGACTCCTGTTAACCCTAGGCCGAGGTGGGGAAACCAATCGAGCCCCAATAAGGTGGGTAGATTGCCGTTAACTACCACTAGAGGTAGGTGGCCTTTAAAAGCTCTAAAACTGACAAAGAACTTGCCTCTGCCGATCACGGGAATGGCCTTCCCTGGTAGTCCTTCAGACCGAACTGGCATCTCTGAAGCCGGGTAGTAGATAGGCTGGGGTGGAGTCTCTTGAGGGTGTTCCACGAGATTATTGAGAGCGCTGACCCTGTGTCAACCTCCATGTGGCACGGTTTACCTTCTAGGGAAACGGAGAGAGAAATTTTACTAACAGAGTGGCAAGTCGCCTGGCAAGGCGGTGCGTGCGACAGTTTAATACTTGCCTCTGTGGTCCCGAGTGCAGGACGGGGTCTTTGTGCAGCGCTTTGGGGGCTTGGCAGACTCTCGCAATGTGCCCCTCTTATGGCAGTTGTTGCAAACGGCTCCTTTAAACTTGCAGGTGGCCCTTTGATGTGATCCCCACAGGCTAGGCACAGGGTGATGTGCTTGGGTGGACCGGTGTATTCTTGTTTGGCCCCTACCTGCGACCGTCTGTCATTGGTGAGGCGATGGACATCGTTCTCATCGTTGTGGCCTTCCTCCGCTTCCACCTCTTCGGAATGGACTGGGAACGCTGCTAGCTTGGCGCTTGGGCCCTGAATTTCGGTGGCTGAGTTCGTTGCTAGCTCGGCTGCTAGGGCCTCCTCTACCGCTTGCGCGAGGTTGAGGTCTTTTTAGCTAGCAGTCGCCTCTGTAGGTTGAGATCCTTGACCCCACAAACTAATTGATCGAGGAGCATGTCCTCCAGGTATGTTCCAAACCCGCAGTGCAGGGCTGCTGTTCTGAGGGCGCCATATATTGGTTGATGGTCTCCTTACTTGATTGCTTCCTCATTCGGAACGTGAACCTCCTGGCGATTTGTGAAGGCCTGGGAGTGTAGTGGTTTTTGAGGATCTCAAGCAACTCGGACCACGGAACGCTTTTCAATTCTCTCGGCACCACGAGTGCTGCAGCGTATCGTAAGCGGTGGCTCCGCAGTAGATTAGGAAATAGGATTTTTCCGATGCTCTCCCGCATCCGACAGGCCGACCGCATCGATGTAATGATTGAAACGGTTCTTATACGATTCCCACTTCTCTTCGTCTGGTTTAAACGCCGGGAATACTGGATTGGAACTCATGGTGTGGAACGGCTGGGCTACCTGCGGAAAAAATCTCTCTGGGACTACGAACGCTCGTGAGTTACTAGTGATATCAGCTCTGGAGAGGTTTTTTGCTACCCTCTCTTTCTCTCTCTCTGGGTTACCACGTTGGCTGCTAGCTGTTGGAGGTGTCTTGATTCGCGCCAAAAAAGTGGGCGTTAGTGACTCTCTACAGCGCTGTGCTGTGATTCCTACTGGCTCGAAATTCAAATGACACCCGTTTGAATTTCGCGCCAAATGCAGAGCGGCTGCGGCTCGCAGCGCTTCACTTTCCCCGTGGCGGGCTAACAAGCTGCTACAGACGCTTCTAACTATTTGACTCAGACCGCTTTCTCTGGCTGCGGATCTGCGTTTGCTCTTTTTGATCGCTCGTTTCGCTAGCTGACCGCTCTCTCTGGCTGCGGATCAGCGTTTCCCTTGTCGCCAGCCGATCGCTCTCTCTGGGCTGTAGATCGGTGGCTAGTGACTCAGCGGTTGCAAGGTGCTTCTGGTAGCCATCCCATCCTCGTCGCCAGTGTTAGGTTTGAGCAATGAGAGGCTGAACCAGAGCATGAGTGCAACAGTACTTTATTTTACAAATAAAGGGCTGACCGTGCTTGCCAAGCCTGGAACTGGCTCGCAGCAATCAGCAGCCAGTTGGACCCCGCAGCCTGCTTTTATAGCTGGCTGCTGGGGAGAACCAACCAATGGGAATGGGGGAATAACGCCCACACAAAGTGAGTGGACCTGAGTGAGAACTCCTTGAGTCCTCAGGACATAACATATAGCTTATAGCCAGTCACAATGTGATCTACAGTTTTAACAAGGGACCCTGCAATCACACTGAAGGGAGGATACTATGCTCCATTTATACAATGAGTCCCAGCAGATGCTGCATGATGAGGGAGAAATAAATTAGAATTAATGATAGAAACAGTTTTGTTTGTTTCTATTCCAAGCTAAATTATTTGATTACACACCAACTCTACAGGGTTGGGTGAGTCAGTCCCTTCCCTTCAGTCAAATTGTCTTGAACTAGATATTCAAGGGATTCAACTTCTGAAATCAAAACATTGGATTGCTCCATTATAGGAATTTTATTTTTCCTTCATTTTGAGCATGTGTGAAGACAGTTTTATTCCTGGTTATTGTATTTTTAGCTTAGGTATCCATATCAACTAGGAAAGTTGAAAATAGGAAAAGGAAAAGAGAAATACTTGCTCATTATCACTCTCCTGTTATTCTGTTCTGATATTCTCACTCTCTTGCTTTTCAAAAAAAAAATTGAGGCAGTGAATCAGGGCAGTTGTACGAGCTTTCGGGTATCAAGAAAGGTCTGTGTACATGCATTAAAGATTTCAGTTTCAATTACATAAAGAAGACAAAATTGCATCCTAATATTAGTATACACTGAACTCTTCAGTCAGATACTGCATGTTTATAATAGGATCCAGTTTCAGTACATAAGGAGAACTCAGACTTAATGAAGAAACAAAGAAATTATTACAGGTGAATGCTACAAAGCAAGAGTGGATGAGGCCAGAATAAGCAAACCAGTAGCATTAGGACTTTACAAAGGGTTGAATTTGTTTTAATGTAATTTTAATTGCATTAAATTGATTACATTTATTTAAAAGATTAATCAATTTCTGTTTTTCCTCTGATTAAGACTTATAATTCAGCGGCAGATTGTGGAGAGGCAATGAGATATGAGATATGCCAGATTTCAAGGATCGAAATTACACAACTGTTAGAAGTCATCTTTTAGGGTTCAAAGTTGTTCGTAACCATCAGTCTCCTAAGAATGAATGTAACTCATGAACCTACATTGCAAGATTTTTCTTTCTAACAAATTTTACCAGCGTTTATTCAGAAAGACTTTTGATATAATTGTGCAGATTTAAATGTAAGCATGGTCTCCCTCTTGGCTTGATTTAATTTCTATTTAATATGCCCAAATTCTGAATATCACATTTCTACATGTTCTAAATGCAATTTTAAATTAAGGGACAATTTTATTACTCCTAGCCCTATTAAAAAGAGATTTAGCTGTTTATTTGTTGGATTGTGCCTGCTTGGAAATTTTTTTTGCATGTTTCTGTGTGTCTTTTTCTCTGTCAAGCTAATATAGTAAGTCTTTAGTTGCTTTTTCTCCTGCTTTGTTATGCCCTAAGTGATGTAGGAACAATGCCCAAACTTCATAAAAAGTACTCGGGCCATTTCTTTTCTTCTCTGAAAGGCAGAGGGATTTGATTACACTTTTGGGAAACAGCAGATTGCATTCCATGAAAATATGTCAGAAATGTCTGAGCTTAATCCTGCATTTTAGAGTAGCAGTGTTCCCCCCATCTGCTATTCTCAGGCATAATGAAGCCCAATGTGAAATTTTGTTGGGAATATTCTATGCATCTCATTACAGGTAATTGGCAAATGCCCTCCAAAGGTGACCCAATGAAGTGTGTTTCACAAATCCTTTTTGAAATATATTAATATACATTGCAGAATTTTCCATCTTCAAGACGGAAGAGATAAACACCAGTACACCCTACCTTATCCTCAGGGGTGGAGTGGATGGGGAGATAGTTTTTATTTTTATTTTTATTATTCTTTAGTGAAAGGATAATATTTGGAGGAAGAAGCTTTTCATTTTCATTAAACCTTATCAAAGAATGCTGCATTTTAAAAAGCTATCCCATTTCTCTTAATATGAATAAATTTAGTGGCTAGATTGCATTTTAAAAAACTAATTGATTGATGAAAAATATTCAAAAGAATTAGATATTAGGAGTCAGCTCCAGGAACTTCTCCTAGGTCTTTGTAGAAGAAATCTTAAAATGGCACCAGTAATGCCAAAAGAGCTACAGACACTCCCTTATTATTAACCTTGAACCTGTTACAGGTTAAAAATATAATCACAAAAATCCTTCCCAAAAGATAAATATAAGCCTAGATAATATACCATACATATGAGACAGCACAGAATCAGACTTATCTGATTTCAGACCTGGTCAGTAGTTGAATGTAAGATCAGCAGAAAAATATATCATAGAAGAAAATGATAAACCATTGACTGATAAGAGAATTTATGCTTAATTAAGGAAGAGTGTCTTGACAGAATGGCAGTTAGTCATTATAAGTTATTATGACCTCCTTCCAAGTGGCAGTGGTCTTGCGAATGGGCAAATACTTCCCATAACCATTTTATGATGGCATTCACAATCTATTTTCAAAATGTCAAATGTGCCCATTCTTCTACAAAGTTAGCTGTTGTATTTCTCTTTGTTAAGAAATAGTAAAAGACAAATAAAACAGAACAGGATTTCCTTCTGTAAGGTAACTGAGATCAAGAACTACTTTTGAGATCCTTTCTGTCAATATGTTAGAATTTAGATTAGCCTTTTAGAACCTGTTGGCTTGATGAATTGGGACAAAAAGAATAACAGCCCATCTCTGGAGTGAATAATTTGCCAACACTTTTTATTAATAGAGAGACAAGAACTGGAACAGTCTTCTTTATCAGCTTTGAAAAATTAGCTTGTGAAAATAGCATTAGTAACTCAAAGAATAGGATGGTAAAGTAAGAGATTAGATAGATAGATAGATAGATAGATAGATAGATAGATAGATAGATAGATAGATAGATAGTCTGAAGTCAATAATGTCTGAAGTCAACTAAAGAAGGATAAAAAAAGTATCATGCTGACATCTAAAATTGCCTTTAGATATTGAAAATACCACCCAGAGCTCATAAATGGGTTAAAGTTTGAAGAAAATCTGCATCATGTGTACATTTTTTGTTTAGCTGACATATAAAAGGGGAAAATCTACTGTTGGCTCAAATTTCTATTTTAAAATTTAACTTTAGTCATATTAAGTAGCACAAAGTCTCAATTACCATCAGTGAAAGAAGGCAGGGTTTTCTTCCCTGTTGGAAATGCCTTGCATTCTGTTTGCCTCTGTTCTTTAGAACTTCTTTTGCCTTTTTATGATGTACAGTTCATATGTTTACTTATTTATTGAGTGATACAGCAAGACATATTTGGGAGCAGTGACTCAGCAGTAGGTACATTGGAACGCTAATTCTCCAGTGTGACTTTTTTGTCTTCTTTCATCGGTCTGGATCCCACATTATGTATCTGATATTAACATAGTTGAGAAAGTCCAGAAATATTTCACAAGAAGAGTTCTCTACTCCTCTACTCGTTGAAGAATACCTTAGGCCACCAGACTCAAAACTCTAGACCTAGAAAACCTACAACTACGCCGCCTTCGGTCCAATCTAAGTATAGTATATAAAATCATACATTGCAATGTCCTACCTGTCAATGAATACTTCGGCTTCAACCATAACAACACAAGAGCACACAATAGATACAAACTCAAGGTTAATCACACCAAACTTGATTGCAGGAAATACGACTTCAGCAACAGAGTGGTCAATGTCTGGAATACTCTACCTGACTCTGTGGTTTCTTCCCCAAACCCCAAAAACTTTAACCTTAGACTGTCTACTATTGACCTCACCCCTTTCCCAAGAGGTCTGTAGGGAGCGTGCATAAGTGCACCAATGTGCCTACCATCCCTGTCCTATTGTTTTTTTATTTTTTTAAATTTTTCTTATATGCATCCATGTATTCATAACTATGTTTTTATTTATACCTATTATCTTGTAAGCAATTGACAAAAATAAATAAATCTGATTTCATCTTTCATCTGAATAGCCATTCATCCATATTTGCTAATTTAGTAATTTCTTTCCGCAAACTAACTTCTTTCAGGATATTGCATATTTTTTCTTCATTTCCACCCATTATTGAAATAGGAACAGCAACATTTCATAATTTTGGCCTATATTTATTCATTTATTCATATTTTTAAATCTTTACCTTTGCCATCATTTATTCTTTCATTTCAAGTTGCAAACTGTTATAGTACATAATCCTCAACATAAAGTCCCATACATGTTGACCACTCTGAGCTACTCTAGCCTTGGTCCACCAAAGCTTCCATGTAATATTTTTTTTAGTAAGAAGGAATGATTTGATGAAGTATAGCCTTTTCCATATCCATGTCGCATGCAGCATTCCCCACTAATGGTGGTGGTGGGGAAACACCCTTCTGTTGTGGCACATTATAACCAATATGTTTAGCCAGTATGGTACGAGTGGAATTAATTCCAGGTTTAAGCTCATGGAAGCTCATGCTATTTTCTCCATGTTAGAATCTGTAAAGGACAGATTATTTGCAAGCCAGCTCACTTGCTAGCTCTAACCTCTCACAAGCTAGGAGCTGTATGAAATGTACTGACACATGCAGGACATTTCAGAGTTGTAAGAATTTGTTATTGGAAGTTAATGGATGTGCACAGTACCTGAATGTAATCAGGTAATGGATTTTGCTCTTGGAGGTCAAAGCTGTCTCTCTAGTTTTGAAGGAAAGACATTTGGGGAAAAAACTTTATTTCAGATTTTCTTCCAGAGGCTATATGACTACAACCTAAGACATGCATTTTGCAAAGTATCAGTAAGTTAGCCTTTCTGTTTCACCTATTTTTACAGAAAAACATCTGTTCAGATGACAAAATATCTAGATCATACCACCAATAGGAAGAAACAAATAAAAATGACAATCAGCAATTACATAATCAATAGAATTCTGTTCCAACTCATAGAAGTAATAACTCAAAGTGGTTTCAACATTCTTTTACTCAATAAATGTGAATTAACATAATTTGTAGACAACTAATCAGTAACAATTATCTTTAAGGAAATTCTACAGGAACTGACAAAAAGCAAAATGATTCTGTTGAATGTAAAATATTCTGGTAAGTTATAAATTTCATATGATGTGCACACATTTGCAAAATGAAACCTAATTAGCATGTATATTGATCTCTCATCTGCTCTTAGAGGAGTTCGAAACTTAGTTGCAGAGTTAATAAGCACACTAATAGTGTTAACCAATCACAGTTCACGGATTGTTAAGCATGTTAGATGAATGAAGTAAGATACTACAAGAACTCCATTAGCAGAAGCTGGAGGCGATATTTACATTGAGAAAAATATTCTCCTTCAAAGCATTATTTGGAACTAGTGAAGAAATAAAGCATTATTTGGGGTCTACTTTGTAGCTTTCTGGAAACACAGAAAAATTTAATTTAGGAATCTCAGTTTCTGGGATAACACTGATTAATTATGTGCCATCAAGTCATATTGACTCTTGGGACTACATAAATTGATTTTCTCCATGATCATCTACTTCTGACTTGGTCTTTCAATGGTGTGAGATAACATGCTTGCGCTCAGAAATCTTGCCAAAACGTAAATAGAAGCTCTTAATACTATCTTCTAGGATCATGTTCAAGCTCAAACTGCCAAGGAGTTGCTGATACAGTTCTACAGAGGAATTATTTAGTCTATCATCTGCACCTCCATAACTATCTGGTTTGGTTCTGAAACCCAACAAGACAGACACAGACATCAGAGGATAATCAGGACTGCAGAAAAAAACAATTACTACCAACCTGCCTTCAATCGAGGACCTGTACACTGCACGAGTCAAAAAGAGGGCTGTGAAAATATTTACAGACCCCTCACATCCTGGACATAAACTGTTTCAACTCCTACCCTCAAAACAATGCTATAGAGCACTGCACACCAGAACAACTAGACACAAGGACAGTTTTTTCCTGAACGTCATCACTCTGCTAAACAAATTATTCCCTCAACACTGTCCAACTATTTACAAAGTCTGCATTACTATTACTATTAATCTTCTCATCATTCCTTATCTCTCATCCCCTCCCACTTGTGACTGTATGACTGTAACTTTGTTGCTTGTATCCTTACGAATCATATTGACTGTTTCCTAGCATTATTTGATTGCTTATTGTACCCTATAACTATTATTAAATGTTGTACCTTATGATTCTTGACTCTTGATGAATGTATCTTTTCTTTTATGTACACTGAAAGCATTTGCACAAAGACAAATTCCTTGTATATCCAATCACACTTGGCCAATAAAGTATTCTATTCTATCATAGCCACATCAAACATATATTCTCACAAAACACACACATTCACAGAAAGCAAATGTAGCAAAAATACTAGACAACACTTTTGTTCTCCTTCCCAATCTAACCAATTTCTATCTCATTCTACAGGATGTTCATCCTTTTATCATGGATTTTATTAAGTAAAATTCCCAAAGATCAGAGGACCATATAGGCAACCAGCAAGGTTACAACTTCTTTGTACATATGTATAATTAGATAAGGGCAGATTTGAGTAACTTTTCTATGGGAAGCATCACTTTTGCAATGAATTGAGATGCAGAATGTTAGAACGTTGCATGTTTTATATACAGAAAATAATGATGTCATAAATATTGACATGGTTCTTGAAATAGTAAAATGACATAAGATTAACGTAAGATTTCAGGTTAGAAAAAAAATGACCCAGAACATTAATATTTTCTAGTATTTTCAATAATTTCTAGTATTGTATTCATGCTTAGTAACCATTTTACTGCAGTTACCATTATTCTAGTAACCATTACTACAGCAAGACATGCTAACCTTTTGTTTGTAGTATGAAGACTGTGCTTTCTTTTTTCAATGTCTTCAAGGAAAAACAAAGGAAGTCCAGTTACCCCTTGGAAAAGCATCTTTGGGACTGAACTTGGATTCTTTTCTGATGAGGCAAAAGTGTTTCCACAATAGTCTTATCCCCTGGGGCTGGTCACAATTTGCCAGAAAACAAGTCCCCTGTTCCATAGCCAAACAATAATAGTCCTTAACTTTGCTAGAATACTTGAGTAAAATAAGACAAGTTTATAAAAAATAAAAAATCAGCATATAGGGAAAAATGTCATTAAGGAATGTGCGTATAGAAAAAAAATATTTAGGTGTATTTGCATTTAAAAACAGGTATATATGAGCAGTTATGTTAGTCACACAAGATATTAATGTACTGTAATGCCACTTTTTTGTGTCTTCTTGCAAACAAATATATAAACACAGCTTGAAAGGGTGTTTCTGCTTTCTTCTCTCAGGCTGACAATTTTCCCTAATGACTTATGATAGTTCTGAGATATGGACAGCTGTGCACTAGAGATTAAGCTGACCTCAACAAATTGCACTATTATGCATATATTTAGGCTTTTCTCAAGTTATTTTTTTCAAATAGACTAGTTCCTCCATTTAGAGCTTTATGCTCACAGAGGATCATCCCATAAAGCAATTAGGTCAGATACTAAATATTACCATCTGCCGTGGGGCTTTTAACCCTTAAGATCACCGAGCAATGCCACAAAAGGAATTTGTCAAAGACTGCACTTTATGGGCTATAATGCTTACCAAGATGAAAATATTGTAGGCTTTGTTGCTGTTTCCTGAACATTTTCAGTACAACTGAAAAGTGTGTGTTCCTGTTTCCAGTGAGTGTTCAGGTGTAAAGTTTTAGCTTTACCTAACCTTTGGTAATGTGTGCCAAGTTAAGGAA
Organism: Pseudonaja textilis; assembly: GCF_049901715.1. Lineage (NCBI taxonomy): Eukaryota > Metazoa > Chordata > Lepidosauria > Squamata > Elapidae > Pseudonaja > Pseudonaja textilis. The sequence goes on along the minus strand of NC_141992.1, from coordinate 148,552,628 downwards.
GGATGAATTTTTCAGTGTATAAGACACACTTCCCTTCCCCCCACAAAAAAAGTGAGTGGAAATGTTTGTGCGTCTTATACAGCGCATGTTGTCGAAACCCCATACACTCACCCCCCCCCCATCCTTTGGTCTCTGCCTCCCAGCAATTGTCTCCTTGCAGCAAACAGCAAACAGCCTGGTCACCTTCAGCACAGCTTGATTTAGCATGAGCAGCTGATTGGTGGTTGGAACTGCCTCCCAGAATACTGCCTATCAGCTGTTCCAGGCTGTGGGGATCGCCACCACCCATCGCTGCTGTTGCTGCCCATCACTGCTGCTGCCTATTGCTGCCTCTGCATGCCCCATATTCCCCACTGCCTGGAATGGGCCAAAAATGGGATGCATGGAGCCCGGAAATGGAGTGTGTGGGCGTGGCGCTAGGCAGCAGTAGTGAAGAGCAGTGATGGTGGCTATGTGCAGTGGTGATCCCTGCAGCCTGGAACAGCTGATAGGTGGTATTCCAGGAGGCAGATCCAACTGCCAATCACCTTCTCATGCTAAATCAGGCTATGCTGAAACTGACCAGACCGTTTGCTATTTGATGCAAGGAGGCAAATTGCTAGGAGGCAGAGGCAGAGGCAGATTTTTTTTTCCTGTTTTCCTTCTCAAAAGGTAGGTGTGTCTTATAGTCCAGAGTGTCTTATAGTCTGAAAAATACGCTATTCAAATAAAATGTTTTTCTTCCTTTAAATTGGTTTGTTAAATTACACCAGTACACAATAGAATTAAACTGCCGATATAGTATTAGGTCATTATTTCCACCATCATATGATCTCTAATTGGCTAGGATAATCAATGAAACTGCTTCAGGAAGCCCTGTCCTACTCATTTGTCATTTGTGGACTACAGTCATATAAACAAATGTAATTGATTACATTATTATTCTGTCAGTTTCATTCTGTGCATTCTGGTGGACTATAATAGTCTTTTTTCCCCATTTTGCTACCTATTAGGCAGCTGCCAAAATTCAGCTCCCAGAATTTAATAGCCGGCATATCTATTGCTAAGAATTCTAGGATTTTAAATCCTTATATCCAGAGCTGAAGAAGCTTCTTGGATGAGAAGTGAAATGGTTTCAAAGAAAAAATCAGAAACCCCACTTGTCTTTTGAAAAAACACATTTGGGATTTATACCCAGATGTTGTCCTTTTGAAGATTCTATACCACTAAGATGAAAAGTAATGCACCATTTATTATTATAATAAATTTAAATGGCACAAAGCCAGCAATTAACAAATTCAGTACAAGGCAACCATTGTAATAATTAAGGTCTTATTCGACTACTGATTTTGTCACTCAAAAGTATGATTTTTGAGCCAATATTTGAAATGGGTCAAATTATCCTTCAGTGCAGCGAATCTTAGAGAAGAGTTGCATATGAAATTGCTAATCTGTAAGTATTTCTGGATAAACTAATGCTAATAGATGGAATGAACATTAAGGCACAAGAACTGTAAATAAAAAAAAATAATACACAGATATAGGTAGGCTGTGTGTGAAATCTTGATAGACAGCTAAATATATTCATATATATTTTATAACACATTTTATTAAAAGTCCCTGATGGCTTTAGTGTGTAAAACCTTAGCGGTTTTATTTTGGAAAAATATATAGAATACTTAAAAGCATTTATGATACATTTACTCAACTTTTAAATCTATGAAATTCATTTTAGTGAGAATTTCTCAGTACAAAGTCCATATTGTTTCAAGTTGATTTCATTGAAATATAGTTCCAAGAAAAATTATTTTGTGTATAATGTATAGCTAGTGTGCGCATATTATAAAATATAGGTCACATGCTATAAGGATGGAATAGGTTGAGGCAGGTTATAATTAAAAGCCCAACATTAAGACTATCGTATCTCTATATTATACTATTAAAACTCTCATTGTCCATGACTTTTAACTGGACAAAATGGTGCAACCAAAACATCTCAAATGGATAACTTACAGAATGAATCCAAAATCTAGGACACACGAATCCCAAGGGAATCAAATTTGAGCAATCTGTGGTTGCAACAGAACTATTGCCTGTTATTGCACTGCTGGCCTTCTGCTGCAGACACATGTTCGTCATTTTAAACATTCTGTGACAATTCTCCAGCCATTTTATAATCCTTCATTCACTCCTCCAACCAGCAGTATCCAATAATTTACCTGCTAGAAGAGAAGGAAAGGGAAATGAAAGGGAAAGGGAAAGGGAAGAGAGATTTCCAATACTCCCTGACAGATTCTCAGAAACTTGTCAGGAAAGCCAAGTCACTCCTACTCTCACTGCTTTTTTGCCTGCCCCTGGTCACTGTTTTTCTCTGTTTAGTAAGGAAATATCTCTGAAATGCTGACACAAAAGAGCATGGACTATCTAATGAATAAATACTCAGGTTCATTACTAAAATATAGTAGAACCTCATTCCTTTCATAATTCCATTTAATGAAAAGAGGTTTCTTAGTCAAGAACATTGGACATCATTCATTCATTCATTCATTCATTCATTCATTCATTCATTCAATTATGTACCCCACATTCCCATCCCCAGTACCTGACCCAGGGCAGCATACTTCACCAACAAACAGCATAAATCAATGTAAAACAATAGCTCAAACAATTGATAAAACCAAAACATGAAGCTGTAAGTAGCAATAGCACATAGACTTATATACCACTTCACAGTGCTTTGCAGCTGTCTCTAAGTGGCTTACAGAGTCAGCATATTGCCCCCAACAATCTGGTTCCTCATTTTACCAACCTCAGAAGGATGGAAGGATGTGTCAGCCTTGAGCCATACAATTCTGGGAAACATTCAAAAATCAATTATGCTACTTCTCAGTGCCTGAAGTAGTGTTGTGAAGATGGATTAATACTCCTGGGAGGATATATGGATAGAGCTTAATTGAAGAACTCTTGGGGGAAAAAAAATGCTTTTTCCCACCATGGTGGCAACTTGGTTAAACAAATTGTTGTTTCCCATCATTAGTTGTATCTATTTCTGACATTAAAACAGATCTCATTATTTAGCCATTGTGTTGTGATGTTGAATGTTAATGTATTAGCTACTATGTTTTTAGAATGTTTTTGTTTGTTTTATGGTAACTACAATATAAGCATCATGGTAAAGTAATAGGTCAAAAGAGAAATCTATTTCCAATCATCCTGCAAGCATTGATGCTATGGACTGGCCCACCTGTTCCCCAGACCTGAATCCAATTGAGCACATCTGGGACATCATGTCTTGCTCCATCCACCAACGCCACGTTGCACCACAGACTGTCCAGGAGTTGGGGGATGCTTTAGTCCAGGTGTGGGAGGAGATCCCTCAGGAGACCATCTGCCACCTCATCAGGAACATGGCCAGGCATTGTAGGGAGGTCGTACAGGCACATGGAGGCCACACACACTACTGAGCCTCATTTTGACTTGTTTTAAGGACATTACATCAAAGTTGGATCAGCCTGTTGCAAACAAAAAAATCTCCACACCACAAGCCAAGCAAACACCTGGGCACAAACAGACCCCCCCCCCGATACCTCCAGCTCAAACACACTCCAACCAAGCATCTAGATGAAACCTAGCTTCCTAATAAATGATAGCCATCCATTTACTCGAAGCTAAGCCACACTAAAAGCCTCCAATACAGGAAACACAATATTGCCAGTCAATCAAGACAAAAAAATGCTACAAAACAGACAGAAGATATTAGAAACACCAATCAAGCAGAACAGAGGAAACTCCAAGACCAATAAACACAGACCAAGACTCCCAACCAATCAGGATGAAGAAAAAACCATTCTAACACAGCAGTAGGTTAGCACCAAATTTAAAATAGAAATGGCTGTGAAAGCTTGACTCACAGACAAAAACAGTACAGAAGCCTGATGATGGCAGATGAGATTCTGCCGAAACGTTGCTACAACTTTAAAAGAACAACTATAATGACGTGGGAAAATACCTGAACAAAGCTGAATTATATATATATATATATATATATATATATATATATATATATATATATGTATCTATCTACTTTCCATTAAAAAAGTTTAAGATGCGTGAATGGAACACCTCTCATCTGAAGTAGTGTCAAGAAAAGAGCTTCTTGAGCTTTGCATGTTTATGTATGAATAATATATCTTTACACATCAATGGTGTGTGTGGTGTGTGTGTGTGTGTGTCTGTGTGTGTGTGAGAGAGAGAGTCAAGTATACAGATAGGGTATTTGTAGCCACATGTGAACAAGCATCTGGGTTACATGTAGCCAAAATGGAAATCTGGGATCATATCAATATGCTAAGGACTAAATCTGCTTTATAGCAGCCCATTCTAAAAATCATGAAGCAGGAATATTTGAGCAGATTGCAGTCAAATTCAAAATTTGGAACAAAATGATGCTTTAGTATTTTTTTCCCCTTGTCACCTCAAGCTTATGAGTGTTCATGCCATTATACAGAGCTTAAAAAAATACATTTGAGGAATTTATAATTTATCTGTGCAAGAAAAGATTTGAAAGCAGGAGACTTACCTTTTTCTCTGATTTCCCTTTTATACATTACCGGGCACATGAGAGATCAGTCTTCCATCTGATAAAGTTTGGCAGAGGAAAACAAAAGAACATGAAACTAAAGAAGGAGAATATATTATGTGGTAAGTAAAGGATCAGTGGAAGCCAGATGAAACTACAGAGGAAATCAAACTAGTGAGCAGGTTTGGTCTGGCCCTCAATTCCAAGTTCAATTGCCTCAGGTTGGTGATTTTGTGGAATAAATTATTGGCTCACAGCAATAGTTGGCTCCTTTAAGAAGACCCCACTACTGCCAAGAGACATTAAACATTCATGTCTAAAAATGTTTGCAGGTACCAGTGCATGCTCCTTTGTTGTGATGACAATTTAATTGCCACTAGAGAGAGGGAGACCGTAAAGAAAGGAAGTAACTGGAGCTAGAAGTCAGAGTTATTTCTAAAAAAAAAGTGCAGCTGTGCCAAAACAACAGTACACTGTTTCTGCATAAATTGTTGGATACTTGTCTTTTCCATTAAAATTTGGAGCCTGATCATTCAGGCCTCTAGTCAAGTTACCTGGAATACTAAAAAGCAGACCCAGAAATGAAATAGAGGTGCCTTGAAACATTTTGTCATTAGTTCATCATCTACCATTTTATATTTGAAGCTAGACCTGGTTTATTTGTCATGTAGCTGTGGAATATGACAGTTTAATGTCTGATTTTAATTGATGTGCTCATATTAATGCATTTGCTTGCTAAAATTATTTTGAATGTTTTGAAAGAAGCATTAGATTATTATTAAAACTTAAAGGAAGACTTTTCCAATTGCATACTTTCCCCATACCCTGGGAACACAGTTCTTAGAATTCCAATCCAAGAATGTATGTATGTATGTATCTAATTTATATAGCTGCCTATCTCACCCCAAATTCTGCTTGCTAGGAATTTTGAGAATTTTAGTCTCAGTATACACGAAAGACATTAGGAGAATGGAAATTTAGCAAAAGACTACACTTGAATATGACAACTGACTAGAAAGTTAAACCTGAGTTTCCAACTATTGCATAATACTTGTTCCCAAGAGAAATAACTTGTAAACATAAATACTTCATTTATTGATAAAAGGAAGGACTTTTGCTTTTTAAAACAGAAATTAATGTATTTTGGAAAAAAACTCAAACAAAACTCTAGCTTCAGTTCAATTATCAATGTTTAAAACTGCAAATTATCTACTAATTAGCCTGATTAAAATTGAGTTTACAATCTTAATGGTTATAATTATCACAATAATGCAGATATAGTGGAACTTCATAAGTTCTGTGGCTTATAATAGAAGATAGCATATTAATAATGGTTCTATCACAATAATGCAGATACAGTGCAACTTCATAAATTCTGTGGCTTATAATAGAAGATAGCATATTAATAATGGTTCCTTTAGAAATTAGACTAGGTTGTGTTTCATATGTTTCTGCTGGTGACATTTATTTTAAATGTAAAGTGCAACTGAGTTATGAACCATTTACAAAATAAGAAATTGAAATCTTTTTCAGATAATCTAAGTCTTTACATTAAACAATGAAACTTTGACTATTACAAAATGCTCCATAATCAATTCTCATTCATTAAAAATGTGCAGATTCTCCGACAATAAACTTGCTGTTCTCATGGAGACAGAAATGCAACTGGATGAAATTTATTGCTATGATCCTTTTGATTCCCATCCATTTTAGACTGCTGGAGTTTTTGAAAAATGATTATATAGCTAAAGAAAGATATACTGGGGCTGAGTAATAAGGCTTAAAAGGGAATGAGGGAAGAGCCTACTATGATTTAAACTTAAACAACTGCTTCATATACAGAGAAAGCAGCTTGCAATAAATGTAGATCCTGAGCTAATAATTTTTTTTCATTCAATTCAATTTCTTCATATTCTTTTCCAAGCCTTTGTTAGTCCTAATATCATTTAGTCTGTTAGTTTAATGGACAAATGGATTGTGAAATTTTTAAATTGACCAGTTTCATTAAGGAGGGAGCTAAAACTTTTATAAAAGATTGGAAACTTTTTAAAGTATGGACTTCTTGCTAAAAATGCATAAAAATGAATTGATGATTTTGGGATTTATTGTTTAAAAAGGTTTGTTTATAGAAACAACAGAACTATAATATGCAATATGGAAGAGTGGAGATGGTAATTGCTGTTTCCAACTGCTGTGAAGAAAATAGGAAATAGCTTCTTTAGATATGTGTTTTCCTTGCTTTTTTGTTATTGTTCACCTTTTCTTTTACCTGTTGTTAAAATCTTTCTTTTTCTTCTATGCTTCTATAGTTTCAAAAAAAATTGTAAAATCTTCCTTTAATAAAAACTTGTTCATAAAAATAATTTATTAATCTAGAGTTTGACTATACATGTTCTTGATTCCATTCTATCATTACACTCTATTATTTTTTTTATAAATACAATATAATTTTCCTTCACTTTGCAGATTTGTTTACTTTTTTATGCTGGTGCTTATCTAAGCAGTGACGTTTCCATGATACATTTTACAATCTTGTAGATGAAACCATTGTTTCTGAAAAACAAAGCATCTTGTCATGGCAGTATTCATGGGATACTTGAGTATATCTAATGACCACTTATTTCAACTACTGTCACTTATCTCTTTCATTCTTAAGCACAAGTAATTCTTCCTTACACAATTCTAGAGATTCTGCCAGAAGAAAAATAACCCCAAATCCAAATTTTGTAATATCCTATCATCCATTTTATAAATACTTTCCAGTTTCATTCACTATTCCATGAAGCAACTTATCATTTAATTAATTTATAACAGCATGACAAGACCTAATAATTTAAATAACAGAATAACAAAGTTGAAAGGGACCTTGTGTCAGCTCCTATGGGAGGTCGCTGAAAGTGGTTCAATAAAACACTTCACTCACAGTCTTGAGGTAGCAATGTGTGTTTATTTTGGCTTCCTTCACCAGCAGCAACAAATGGTAAGTCCAAGTAAAGCCAGTGCTGAGAGCATCTGCCTCTCAGCACTGTTTATATTTCCCATTCACCGCCTATTAATTAGCTAACATCCGCCCTTAGCAAAACACCCAACATCCATCTACAGCAATCTCATGCGCTACCACCCAAATAACACCTTCCCCCTCCCCGAGTGTCGTCCTTCCACCCCGATCCTTCTGATATCCCCTATGTGGAATGCTGACCAGCCGAAACGAAATCCCAAAGTATTAACCAGCTGGTAAAGGAGAAGAGTGGGAGGCTTTGTGCTTAGAGCTTTGCAAAACGCCGAACAACTGATAAAGCATTTTCCCAGCTGGTCGCACCAAAGGGAGGTGGGGCAGTTGTGCCTGGCTTCAGCTGTCATCACTATCGATTTGAGACCTTCAAGGTAGATAGCTCTCCCCCAACCATAGTGACGTGTTGGGCTTCATTCCATCAGCAGCGTTGCTGAAGCCCGACATGCAGCCCCCTCTACCATGTGACTCTCTGAAACAAAAAATAGGAAATAATTATCTTGTCCCCTCCCCGCCCGCTTTTGTGGGGTATTTCCTATGGAACCACCGCTGCAACCGGGGAGCGGACACATCTGTACATGGTATCCATGCTGCATCTAATAGTGGATACCCCTTCCAGATAACTAGATATTGCAGGACACCCCATCGTTGACGTGAATCAAGCATCTTGCCAATTTCGTAATGATCGTCACGTACTGGTCCCAGCAGAATTGCTCTCGGTTCTTGTCTGGCCATATTAGCCAGTTTTAATAGAGCAACATGAAATATATGGTGAATTCGTTTAAAACAGGATGGCAGTTGAAGCTTCACTGTTACCGGATTTATGATTTGTAATATTTGAAATGGTCCAATAAATTTTGGCTCTAATTTCTTCTTATTCAAACCCAGATGTATGTATTTTGTGGATAAATAAACCAAATCTCCAATACTATATGGCTTTTGGTCGGCTCGTTTCTTGTTACTTTGGATTGCATATGCTTCCTGGGCTTTTTAAAATGCGATTTGCACTGAAACCCATTGTTTCGCTATATTGGTTGCCCACGTAGTGGTATTGGGAGTGTCTTGTGTCTGTGCAGCTTGTGGCCATTCCGGTATGGATAAATTCCATCCCATTAACTATTTGAAAAGGAGAATAACTGGTGCTACTATGAACCATGTTGTTGTATGCGACCTCAGCATATGGCAGTAAAGTTGTCCAATTACTTTGTTGATAATCAACATAACATCAGAGATATTGTTCAATAGCCGTATTCGCTCATCTGGCTGCACCATTGGTAGCTGTATGGTAGGCTGTACTTAACCCTTGTGTTGATCCAATTGCATTGAGGAATTCACGCCAAAATTTGGATGTAAACTACACTCCTCTATCAGATATAATCCATTTGGGTACTCCATGTAATCAATATATTTGTTGTATGAATAATTGTGCTAGTTTTTTAGCCGATGGTATTCCTTTATACAATATAAAATGTGCCTGTTTCGAAAATAAATCGATAACAGTCCATATAACTGTGTACCCGTTATTTTCTGGTAAACCCACTATGAAATCCATCCAGATTTCTTGCCATGGTTTCGTTGGTTCTGATACAGACTGCAATAGACCCATTGGTTTCCCTATTTTAGATTTATTCATCATACAAGTTGGACAGGACTTCACATATGCTTCGATATCCGACTGCATGCCTGGCCACCAAAACTGTTGTTTTGCTAAATGTAAGGATTTCAGGAATCCATAGTGTCCTGCCTGCTTAACATAATGACATCTTTTCAGTACCACTGATCTCAATACATTTGGTACATAAATTTTGTTCCCATGCCAGGCTATACCATCTTTCATTTCGATTTGATTTATATTATGTGCCAACCAATCATCTTCTGCTAACAATACAGGCAGATCTGGTGCTAGATAATGGCTTTAGTTCCTGCTTCTCGATGAAATTATCAGTACAAGCGGTTGGATTGTGTCCTTGCATTGGCTACGATACTGTGGAAGTTGGGATAAAGCATCCTCCATGAAGTTTTTTCCTGCTGGGACATGTTTCAATGTGAATCTGCACCTCTTAAAAAATAAAGCCCAAATTTTAACCTAAAAAGAAAAAACAAGTATAGGTTTCCCCCGTTTTACTGTTTTGAGTGTGACACCTCAATGATTAAAATAAACCTTTATTCCCTCATCTTGATTCCCAATAAACCATTATTTTTAAGAAGTTACAATAATAATCATTACATCTTTTCACTTGGATTCCACAGCATATCCCCCCCCCCCTGATTTTTAATAAGAGTTATCAGTATCTATATTACCCTATTTTCTAAATATTTTTAATTGCAGAAATATTCTTATTACCCCATGTCACCCTGCAGAATCCCCTTTTTAATTCATCAACCATTATCTCTGAAAAAACAATTTTCTTTTCAACATTTTACTTTTTCTGTATTTCTTTACTTCATGCACCTGTTTCTTACTGCTTCTCCTCCCCCTCTTTTCCCCATATCTTTTCTCATTCTAGTTTATATCCCTCTCTTTCTTAATATCTTCCTTTCCCCTTTTCTGCTGGGTCTTTCTGCCTTTCCCGACTTCACAGGTATTCCCCCTTTTGATTGCCTTCTTAAATTTCAACTTTTTAACCTTCCTTCTTTCCCCACTTCTTTGTAGTGTTCTTTGTGTTAATTATCTATTTAAAATGTCTTCTCCTTGAATTGACTCCTCTTCCTCTGAAGCTCTTTCTTCTTGTTCTTCAGTCGCCATTTCCATTTTTTCTAACACAGAGCAAAGTGATTCGCCTCTTTCCTGTAGTAATTCTCTCATATTTTTAAGTTCCATTTTTAATTCCTGATATCATCATTACACTTATATTTTTTTATTGTTAAAGTCCACAAAAAACCACTTTTACTTTCCTTCTTTCTTCTTTCAATTTTAAAGTTCTCAGTTATTCCAGCCGAGGGTCCATACCAAAAGCATCAATCAATCCCAGTCAGTCTTTCCTTGCTTTTTTCTTTATTCTGTTCTGCTTTCACTTTCTAAGATTCTTACTTTGTTTCAATATTTCTTTGTTATATCCACACAAGTTTATTCAGAAACAGGATGCTTTCCCTTTTGTTTGAGCTCAAGTTTTTGTCAAAAGGTGGCACTCTCCATAATACGAAGTCTTCACCTTTCCCCCCCGTTTTTTTTAGGGTTTTTCGAACCTCAATATTCTAGCACAGTCCAGTCTCCAATTTGTAAACTTTATTATTATTATTTTTTGACAATCTTAAGTCCAGCTTTATTTTATGCCTGTTTATTCCCAAAATATTTTAGTCCAATTTGATTAAATGTTTAGTTCCAGCTTCTTCCTCTCCCGGTTTGAAGCCCCACTTAGCTGTCAAAAATATTTTCTTTTTTTCCCCTGTCCTTTTGTAATTTCGCTGCTCACTTTTCTTTTCTTAAAAATTCCATGTTACCTTAATCCTGGGGTACTTTTGTTTAGTTGTATTGCCCAGTTGTCCCGGTTTGGATGTTATCCACCTCTTTCTTCCCTCCTGCACAAATCTTAATCCAGCGGAGTCCTCCTCTTTGGGGTGGCCATTTTAAACCACCGCTGCAGTCATCTTTGGGGGGAAAAAGACCAAGCCCGGGGGGGAGATGCGGCTGCCCTCAACCTGGCTTGTGGCTTCTCCTTACTCCGCCACCCCTCCAAGGTAGCTTCAGCCCCTAATCTTCCAAATGTTTATGGTCAGTCCACACCTCGAATGGTTTTGGACTGCCCTCCAACAAATGTCTCCAGGTCAATAATGACCAAAGAACTATGAAAGCTTCCTTCTCCCATATCGCCCAATTATGTTCAGTTGGGCTGAACTTATGAGAGGTGTATGCACATGGGTGTAAAACGCCATCTGTACCCCTTTGCAGTAGCACCGCTCCTACTGCTACGTCACTGGCATCTGCCTGAATTACAAAAGGTAACTCAATATCTGGATGTTTTAATACTGGTTCCTTCTCAAATAACTCTTTTAAGTTGTCGAATGCCTGTTGACATACCTTTGTCCATGGCAGCTTAGCATTTGTCTTTGTATCTTTAATTCCTAAAGGTTTTGTCGTCAATAAATCTGTCAGAGGTAGAGCAACATTGGCAAAACAGGGAATGAACTACAGATAAAAATTTGCAAACCCCAAGAAATTCTGCAGCTGTTTTCTAGTGGTTGGGGCTTGCCACTTTAACACGGTTTCTACCTTCTTTGGGTCCATCTCAATACCTCATTCAGAAATACGGTAACCGAGGTAATCCAGTCGTTTGGTATGAAACTCGCATTTTGAGAGCTTCATGTAAAGTTGAGCGTCTAACAGTTTTTTGAGCATTTGCCTGACTAATTGAATAGGTTCTTGTTCAGACTTTGAATAAATTAAAATGTCATCTCAGTAAACCAAAACTCCTCTATATAAATGTTCATACAACACGTCGCACTAATACAGCTGGAGCCCCCTGCAGTCCGAACGGCATCACCTTATAACAATAACTGCCCAATGGACAATTAAAAGTCATCTTCCATTCGTCTCCTCCCCTAATTCGTACTCAATAATACGCTTCTCATAGATCAAGTTTTGTAAATATGCGACCTTGTGCTAAGGTGGTAAGTAGGTCTTTCATTAATGGTAATGGATATAATGGTTCCACACAGATGGCATTTAATCCTCAATAGTCTACACATAAATGTAAGCTACCATCTTTGTTTTCACGGAACAACACAAGCGCTGCCACATGTGATCTACTTGGAGTGATGAAACCCCTTTTTAATTTTTTTCGATATAATTTCTCCTAATTCTTTGTGGGTCATGGAGTACATTCGTGGCTTAGGTAAAGGTGTGCCTGGGATCAACTCTATGGTACAATCCGTCGAGCGGTGTGGTGGTAAACAAGTAGTGCCATCTTCTTCAAACACCTTGGCTAAATCTTTATAGTCATAAGGGTAGGGGTATACGGTTGATAATTCCTTTGTCAATGCATGTTCAGGAGCCCACTGTGCTCCATGATGACTAGGTGGATGAGGGCCAATTGCTCGCCTCAATTTCCGATACCCTCCTTCCCATTTTATAGTTGGCTCCCCCTTATCAAGACATAAGGTGAATCTTCCTGAATTTCTTGGATTCATGCCGGTGAATGTGTTCAAAGAGGAAACTATTGCAATTAAAAAGTAAACAAAGGGGAAAAACTTAAGTGATTGTTTTTCTTTAGTAGGTGAATTGAAGATGCTGTCATTAACTGTGTCAAATGGAAACTGTGATATGAATGCACAAACAGTAATCAAGTGGATTGATCTTTGAAGCTACTTAGCAATGAGCTATTCTGATATAAAACTCTGTCTTCACACCTCTCCCATGATGAGTATAGTCATATCCTACAAGGACACGTCCTCTTTAGTCTTTGACTTAGTTTATTCTAGAAACTGCTTTACATTTCTAGTAAAATATCTAATTGCCTGTTAACAAGGACAAAACTGCATCAATAAAACTTTTGAAAGGAATGTGATTTTCTTGGGGGGAGGAACGGCAATATTATTGTAGCATTTACTATATATTGCATAACCAAACTTTTCTTGATTCAGAACTTTTAACAGAATAAGAGTCGGAAGGGATCTTGGAGGTCTTCTAGTCCAGTGGTTGTCAACTGGTGGACTGCGGCCCACTGGTGGGCCATGAGAAAATTTGGGTGGGCTGCAGAGAAATCTCAACCCAGAGCACTCTCCCAAAGCAATTCATCCAGGCTGCACAGAAACACAAGGCTGCACCGCCCACATGGCCCGTGGGAACCCTCCCTGCCCACTCTCTCCTTACCCGGTAAACTTGCCTGCTAAATTTTTATTTTTTATTTTTTCCGACCTGTTCTGCTGTGCCGGGAGATTTAGATTAGCTAGGAAGCAGGAAATGGTTGGATTTCTTGCTTTCTAGCTAGTCTTTAGATCTTCATCCCTGCTTTTAAGTACAGCCAAACCTCCCTTAGGACTGAAGGTTTGCTTGCAAGCAAATTCAGTGCAGACTCATGGCAAGCAAATTTGAGAGACTGAGCTAGCTGATGGCATATAGATCACTGAATGATTCTGTGAGCAACTCAATCTGCCTGCTTTGTCTGATTTTGGGTAAAAGTTGCTGCTTTTTAAATAAAAAATTCAATATTTACATCATGGTGTGTTGTGAGTTAATTTTGTGAGTTATTTTATGAGTTTGCTTGCAAGCAAATTTTATGTGACAGACTGAGCTAGTCAATAGCAGATAGATAGATTTCTGAATGAATCTGTGATTCTGTGAGCAACTCAATCTGCCTGCCTGCTTTGCCTGATTTTGGGTAAAGTTGCTCTTTTTTATATAAAAAATTGAATATATAAATATTTATAATATTTACAAGCAAGCCATGCCCAGTCAGTCACATGACCAGCAAGCCACACCCACAGATTAGGCCACACCCACAGACCCAGTTAGTGGTCCCTGGGATCTAAAATTATGAGTCCAACCCCCTGCTCAAGCAGGAAATCCTATACCAGTGGTGGCTAAACTTTTTGGGCTCCTGTGCCAAAAATTGTGTGTTTCCTTGAGTGTACACACTCGCGTGCCCAAACCCAGAAGGCAATGCGTGTGTCCCCCTGTCCCCTGTGCATGCATATGCAATCCCCCCCTGCTGCCCACTTACCTGTACTTCACCTCTCAGTTGATTTTTGGCCCATTTGAGGCCTTTTTCAGCCTCTCAGAGGCTTGAGGAAAGCTTCTGTAGCCTTTGAACCTCCAATGCTTCAATTGCATAGTTGCAATCACCACCCTGCATTTTTGGGATCCTCTTTTCTGTTTCAGACTGTGCACACATATGCCAACAATTGATTTACTGATGATTTACAATTGATTTACTGATGAGTGATATTGCAATAAGCTACAAAGGGAAAAATCAACCATTGAAGTTCTGGAAAATACAGGGAAATTATGGGACAGTGGTTAGGATGCAGTACTCCAGACTACTTCTGCTGACTTCCGGCTGTCAGCAGTTGGGCAGTTTGAGTCTCACCAGCTCAAGGTTGATTCAGCCTTCAGTCCTTCCAAGGTTGGTAAAATGAGGACTCAGATTTTTGAGGACAATATGCTGACACTGTAAATCACTTAGAGAGGGCTGTAAAAGCACTGCGAAGCTGTGTATAAGTGTAAATGCTATTCCAATTTCTATGTGGTAGCTAAGAGGTTAGGGAGTTTCAGCCCAGACCCAAATAGAGGATGGGTAGGTCAATGATAGTCAAAGGATCAAACACCACAGAGATTTGTCAATTTGTTGGAATAGAAGAGTTGAGAATTAAAATGAAGGACAAAAATCAAGGGTACAGAAACCAGATACAAGATAGGGAGTTGTTTCCAGTGAAAAATCATCTGCTGGTGATTATAATATGCTCTTAAATAAGAAAAGATGATTTAGTTTTGGTTATTGAACACCTCTGTTTCACAAAGAGCTGAACTGATTGTCTCTATTCAGCTCTTAGAATTTGCCAGGGCATCCTGGGATTGAGAACTCTGCCAGGATCTGCCTCTTGTCACTCAGCTCTTTTCACAAATGCCCCTGCTGACCTTCTGCTGGGTCAACCTTTGGTGGCTGACTATCTGCTGACTCTTAAAGCTAATAACTTGATAGCTCACAATGTCCCTTGATAAGGGGTATAGTTCAGTAACATCTAGATTCTGAAGGTCAGCAGATGCCCTGTCCTGAAGTTTATGAAGATGAGCAGCAGTAAGTGCAAGAAGATAACTGTTTCATAAGAGGGCAAAGACAGCTGGTGCTTTCTGTCTATGTAAATGCTTAAAATCAGTCTGTTTGCTGATGCTTTCAAAGGTGAAAGCCTTTGGCACTATAGCACATGGCAAAAACTGAAAAAGATAAATCAAGAGACAAGCCTTGATTTTGATTATGTTCATGTAACATGAGGTAGGAAGATCAGGGAGATTACTCCATTCATGTTTCTTCATCACTTTTTGCATTGTCTACTCTCTTTTATTCTTAAAAAGTAGTAATTAAGAAACCACTGCATAAGTGTTGGAGGAATGTGTGTATGAGATCAGGATGTAGAAAATGGCTTAGGGAGAGATCCTGCTACAGATTTTACTGTGGGATTGAACTGAAGTGCCATCCATTTATATTTAAGTTAACAGAAATTTACACTGGCACAATATTTGCTAGTTCAATTGCTGATCCCTATCCTAGCCTTACTGTCTCTGTTCCAAGTCATTGCATACAAAAGCATTGCATTACTTAGTAAAGTAATGTATGACAAAGCTTACCATATTTTGTACACTTCGATTTTTAAAATAAAATTGTATTAAACAGAATAAAAACTAACAAAGTTAATACACACTTTGAGACTGTCCTTAAGCAGTGTTGGAATCAGAGGAATGTCCTAGCTTAACATTTGTTCAGTTAAGGACAACTTAAGTCCATCTCACATCTGAGTCAGAGACGAGATGAAGGCCATGTCATGGGAGCACAGCAGAAAAAAGATGTAGTTGTGCTCTGGTGATGGGTAAGTGGGAACCCAACCAAATCTTCAGTAGATTCAAGGAATTCAGGATATCAAGATAGCATTCAGGAGATCTCTTTATTTCCCCCAAGAACCACTTTATAAGGAAAATTAAACTGAAGAAGACTGAAAGAAACAAAGTCACCCAGTGAGCTTCTGTGGTTGGTATTGACTGTAACTCTCTTTCCCTTGCTCCTAATTTTATACCATAATCTCTACAGTACACTGGCCTAACAATGGAGAAGTATCCCAGGATATGTGCTGACTCAGGTAAAGAAGAACTATCTGAAAAGTATAAGAGACTGAAGTTTAAGTTTGGCTAAGTAAGGGTGGTGATACCCTGAAGATCATCTTAATGTTTCCAGAAAAATAGCTTGGTGAGTTTCTGGAAAACATGCAGATTGAGCTTTTACTATATTGTAGGCAGCCAAGAAGGCAAATTTCAGAAGATTATCAAAGAAAAATTATCTGGACAAAGAATAAGGCAAAGAATTAGCGATTAACTATGCAGGTTTGTTCTATTCCTTATCTGGCTTGATGACTTGAAACCACTTTCTTCCTTTAATGCTGTTACATGAAACCTAGATACTTTCCATCAATTTTATGATTCAGTCAGTTGGGAGGATGCATTTTGGAGAAACTTCCAAAGTATAGGACATACTGTATGCTAATATAAGGGAACATACAATATTGATAATACCTGACCCTTTTCATTCTACAAATTGACAGTTATTCCAAAGACAAGTAATTGTTATATCTCAAGAACACAAACTGATATCTTAATAATAGGAAACATTTAGTCAAGTTAAAAAAACCAACAACCCAGATTTAAGAGAGACTCCTCAAGATCAAAAGAATAATTTTTGTTGATTTACAGCCCTCAATACTTCCATCCAATAGGTAATGGATCTCTGAATCATACTCATGATTAATAACAATGGGGGCATTGAAATCTTGATAGTGTGACCCACAGTAGAGTTAGACCTTCTTATGTATAGCTAATACTGAGATTCATGCTTTAGTGTGAGATTTAGGGTAATGTTCATTCAAAAGCTTTTGGTTAGACTAGACATTTTTTTTACATTTTTCACATTTTTTGACATTTTATTAGCTTCCATATTTGCTACATCCAACATAAAATCCAACACTGTATTTTATTGTGCCTTTAAATACCGTACTATGGATAGAAATATTATAAAATGACATATTTCAGATAATCACCTTGTTAGCACAACTGTAACCAAATTTAAATCTTGAAAAGGGTACATTTTTCTTATGGCCTTTGTTGACTTCTTTAGCACAATAAGACAAAAATAACAACATATCTGCTTCACTAAAGCAAGACTAGCATGCCCAATAGGTTTGTTAATTTTGCTTCTGTTCTCACTTCAACAGGTTTGAAAGCCACAAGGCATGTTTTAAACATGGAGCATTCAAAATAACATCTGCAAACTCCAAGTAAGTATATAATGATGTTATGCACAGTAGTTTTCTTATTTTCTGTTTTAATCATTTTTTATATTATCAATCATAGCAAAGCCTTCTTGATAAGGAAAAAAAAAACTATTTTATGTGTTTGGAAAACATCTAATTACTTTTTTGAAAAAGAAGTGATAAAGAGGTACTCTAATTTCTGGTTCTCAAGATACAATTAAGCTCACATTTATTACAGTTGATGTGATATTTCTACCAAGAATGCATTCCATAATAAACTCTTCTTTCCTGTTTGTTAGATTTCTGGATGATATTTTTAAAAGGTTATCTTAATTAAAATACATTTCTGTCAATTTGGATATTTTGAAAACACTCTCAGCAGATTCTGAAATAGAAAGTTGCATCAGTTCAATACATAACATTATTATGCACACATTAAGAATGTTTTAATTGAATATCATATTTAGTTTAGTATAAAACCTGAAGTTAGTTGATCAAGTGGTTTTATTCTCTCTGGTTTTTTTTACAAGTAACTATAAATAGTACAGCTTGCTATGCTCAGATTTTTTTAAAAAAAGTTCACCTAATGTGTGATACTCAGTTAATAAATCAGTTGACATATTGACACATAGCTACGGAAAGCATTGAAATAAATATTTGTAACTAATGTGAATCAATCTTGCCTGAAATCTGTGGACTAGACTACATGCTACTTTATATCTCTAAAAACACTATTTCTTTTTCTGTCTTTGTAATGTTTTGTTCTAGGTCTTCTTTAAAATGAATCCCAATAGCAGTTCATCTTGGAAACAGATTTTTTAAAAGGTGGATATTTGGACATGTTGGGACCTTAGTACAGACTAATACAATTTAGTCTGTACAGTTAGACAGATGGATTCATAATTGGTCTTCAATGGAACTATATCTACATAAGAGAAGTATGCAGTAGGATACCCGAAGGCACTGTTGTAGGCCCAGTACTCTTCAACATCTTCATTGATGCTTTGGACAAGGGGATAGATGGAGAACTCATCAAATTTGCAAAAAACACCAAGCTGACAGGAATAGCCAACATTCCAGAAGATAGGCTTAAGATACAGAAAGATCTTGGCTTGAACATTGGATGCTATCTAACAAAATGAAATTCAAAGGTGAAAAAAGTAAGGTTCTACATTTAGGTATGAAAACCAAAATGCACAGGTACAGTATATGTGGTACCTTGTTCAATAGTAGTAACTATTGTGAGAGGGATCTTGGAGTCCTAGTGGACAATTATTTAAATGTGAGCCAGCAGTATGCTGCAGCTGCACCCAAAAGCCAACACAATTTTAGGCTGGGATAGAATCAAGATCATGTGAAGTGTTAATACCACGTTATAATGGTAAGGACACACTTGGAATACTGCAACCAGTTTTGGTTGCCACAATGTAAAAAAAATGTTGTGACTTCAGAAAGAGCGCAGAGAAGAGCAACGAAGATTATTAGGGACTGGAGGCTAAAACATGTAAACAATGGTTGCTGGAATTGGTTATGTCTAGTTTAATTAAAAGAAAGATAGGGGTGACATGATAGCAGTGTTCTGATATCTCAGGGTTGCCAGAAAGAAGAGGGAGTCAAGCTATTCTCTGAGGGCAGGACGAGAAGCAATGGGTGGAAACTAATCAAGGAGAGAAGCAACTTAGAACTAAGAAGAAATTTCCTGATAGTTAGAACAATTAATCAGCGGACCAACTTGCCTCCAGAAGTTGTGAAAAAAGGGATTGGACAATTATTTGTCTGAAATGATCCTGCCTAAGCAGGGGGTTGGACCCCAAGGTCCCTTCCAATTCTGTTATTCTATTCTATTCTAATTGAGATTAGGAGGATCACATTTAGTTGATAGTCTGGAGATTTTAATTCCTTCAAATATTGTATATCACCTCCTCCCCTTTCTTATCTATCTCTATCATCTTATTACAAAGATATATGTAAAGAGTAAGGAAAATTATATTGCTGAGAATTGCTGTAATTGTTATGTAGCCAAAAGGCCCTGAAGTATTTTTAAAAACGTCCAGAGCAATGAGATAACATTTGAAAGTGGTTTAGGAAGACAAGTATCCAATTTACTGAACTATAAGAAGCTGAAGAAGGTCAGTAGGACAATCAAACTTGCAAGATTGATGTCAACCTCAGACCAGGAAATCAGCTTGACATGAAGGCCAAAGCTACCTTTATAGAGATTGGTTATAATAACAAAATTTTGCAAGTTTGATCGTCCTTACTGTGAATTGGGGACTCATTTGCATAAAATACTTCCAAATGTTATGTCATTGCTCTGAACTTACAAAAAATTCTCTAATCTCTTTTGCCTAGTAATTATTGCCTCAAGTCTCTGTAAAGATTATCTCTTTACAACATCTCAACTATGGGACTGAAAACTCTTAACATTCAATAATCTAGATTTTTTTTTTGAAAAATAGATTTATATAAATTTTAATTTTCTTCCATTGCCACTTCTGGTATGTCATTTCTACAGATTTATGGCTCTACTAAGATTAAATAAGATTGATCTAGTAAATGCCATCAACATCCTTTTACTGTGAAGCAGATTCAGCAAAAGTAATACTTTTCAGTAACTGCTTTGGCCTTGTTGACAATTGATATTTTCTTGGAACTCATAATCACAGATGCCATCCAAAAAACTACTTTAGGTAAGCTGAAATAACAGTCTTCACAAATGATTTATGAAATCTCCTACACTTTTAGAAGATAGCCTTACATGTAGCATGAAGATGTGTCACTGACAAAGTGAAATCCACAACTCTTTTATGCACACACATTTTTTTCAAGCATGGCTTGAACACTTTCATTAATTTAGAGAACAAGAGGCTTTCCAGTTGTTACTGAACTACATTTCCCAGCAGCCATGGTCAGCATAGCCAACACTGAGATATAATCAGAAATTTAAGTAAAATCAGAAGGATCACAGTGTCCCTCTTCTGATTTAATTTATACAGTATCTGTTTATACATTTATACATAATATATACTGAATCGGAGAAGCTCTTCTTTGTAGCAAACCCTTAGATACTGGGACCCTATCATGTCACCCCTAGTCCTTCTTTTCATTAAACTAGACATACCCAATTCCTGCAACCTTTGGGTGTTTTAACTTCTAGTCCCCTTACCATCTTTGTTGCTCTTCTCTTTCTAGAGTCATTTTTACGTCATGGTGACCAAAACTGAATGCAATATTCCAAGTCTGGTCTTACCAAAGCATTATAAAGGGGTACTAACACTTCACTTGTTCTGTCTCTCCATTAATGCAGCCTAGGACTATAATTGGCTTTTCTTGGCAGTTGCAGATGTAAATTGTTGTTTTCAGCACCATCATAATTTTGAACGGTTGTCAGACAAATCATTATAAGTTGAAGTCTACTTGTACCATATCCTCTTTATTATTAGGCACCTGACTGAAATTATTTCTGTCAATGGTAAAGCAAGTTAGGAAAACTTAAGGTTAAGTTTGCCAGATAACAAAATTGTTAAAAATATTTTTGACAAGTGAATAATCTCGGATGATGATAAGAAAAAAAAAACCTTGTTAAAATATGACTGGGGTTGTTTTAATGTAGTCATCTTAAAGCTATTGATTTTTTTAAAAAATGCTCTAAAATTGAATAACTATTTTTGTCACTTACTATTCATATAAAATGTATCATATAGTTTAATCAAAATATTAGAAGTTTGCAGAGCCACCTTCATTATAGCCTTGCTAAACTACATTTCATGGGAAACTTGCCATGGATGGCTCATGTTTCCTGACACCACAATACAAAACCATGCAAACTTAAACTGGCATTAGTAATTCTGCTACTTCAATGTTCCTCCAGTTCCCTCCCCCTCCCCCTGCCAACTAGGGCCTACAGAATTGCAGGTTCTTGATAACAAAACAGAACATTTTTTTTGGACACGTGTGATTGGTCACACAAGGAATTTTTCTCCGATGACATAACCTCTCTGTGTACGTACAAGCAACAAAGTGATAAATCATAAGATACAATCATACATCATAAAATTCAACCAAGAAATAATACACATAAGATACCAATATGAGCAGATAATAAAAAAGATGAGATTGACAATAGTAATACAAATGGTAAGGTATCCTTAGGCATAAGACAGTCCTGTGGGAAATCAGGTATTTAGCAGAGTGACAGCATGGGGGTGGGGGGAGATATTTGCATCTAGATGTTTTGCCATGCAATACCCTACAGCAGTGTCTTGAGTGATAAGTTGAAACAGTTTATGTCCAGGATGTGAGGAGATATTTTGTAGATATTTTCTCAGCCCTCTTTTTGGCTCATGCAGTATT
Source organism: Pseudonaja textilis (assembly GCF_049901715.1). NCBI lineage: Eukaryota > Metazoa > Chordata > Lepidosauria > Squamata > Elapidae > Pseudonaja > Pseudonaja textilis. Next base: position 148,530,756 of record NC_141992.1, on the reverse strand, counting down.
GAGGTCTTCAGCGGAAGGCAGGTTGGTTGCAGCTGTATTTTCTGCAGTCCTAACTATTCATTGAAGTCTTTTCTTGTCTGGTTTAGTTGCTGTACCAAGCCAGACAGTTACAGAAGAACAAATGACAGGCTTGATTATTGCTCTGTAGAACTAACCCTAACCCTCCCCCACCATCCAGAGCCTTTAGGAATGAGGATTCTCAACAGTTAATAGTGGTGGAGGAAAATATGGTTATTTTGGTTTGATTTCATTTCATTCTGTATGGTATTTTTATCCTTTGGAAATTGTAAGTAATTATATTCCAGCATGTAGGCAGCATACAAATTACTGTAACCATCATCATCTGTTGGGTATGCAGTGCATATATGTGTGTGTGTGTGTGTGTGTGTGTGTGTGTGTGTGTGTGAAAGACAGATGATTAGTTTTGAGCAAGTCTTCTCTACAAGACTAACATTGAGTCTTTTATTTAGAGCTATTATTGTATCTTTGTAATAAAGTACTGTCTATATCTCTGTATGGTGGTAGTAAAGCTGTTTTAGTTTTTCATAGCCAGAAGTGCATTTAGAGGATTTGCAGAGAAGGAGAAGAGAAGGAGGGAAATTATCTTTGGAGTTCCCCTGTTTATTAGAAATTAAACAGCTGGAGAATTCCTCATAGGAACAAATTCAGAACATCCATGTTAAAGCGGCAGCTACACCAAACTAACCATTATGCTTTGGTCACACTCTAGCATCCTGTCCATTGTAGTTTTAAGATGCTCACACTCTTATTTTGGGCACAAGCTGAATTACTCAGCTGATCTTCAGTGGGCCATGTTTAACAGAAAGAAAATTTCATCTCCTCAAGCTACTCCCATTTGCAAGTTTGGTCTACTCAATGCATTTGTCTCAAGTCTTCCTAACTAAAAGTATCTTCTTATCAGCCCCACTATATCCAGCTCTGAAAAGTGGAAACAAAACCTGAGATATATCACTTATGTTGCCAAGAAAACTCTACAGAAGTGTGTATGAAGTAATCATATGTCCCCACTTCAACTTGAGTCTTTACCTTTCACCCTCATCATATACACACACAAATAGTGAGTCTTTTATTTGAAATCAACACAATTGTTATCATTTTCTTTAAATAGTACTTTTAAATTGATACAGATGCTGTTGTAACACATTAAGATAGTTTCCTTTCAATATAAGAGGCTTCATTTCTTTTATATTGAAAGGAAACTATCTTAATGTGTTACAACAGCTATTGTAACTTCTCAAATCTTATCTGAAAGGTTGAGAGATTGACTGAAGCGAACCTGAAAAAGGGAAAGGCATTCAATTTTATAACAGAAATCAAAACATGCAAATTCCATTCCATCAAAACATGCAACCTCACAAGTTAGATCAGACTAAAAAACACATGTTGGCCTAAAATTACTTTTATTAAGATTAGCTATTGCAACAGAATCTGCAATCCGAATGTGTTTCCTTCTTCCCTTTTTATATATCATTTGAATAAAGAGAGAGGGCTCAAACATTTTCATAACTTTCCTTCCTCACCTGTGTTTCTACCCAGGTAAAGATAGAAGAATAATAGATCTTCCTTCTCTCTATCAAGATAATCTTCTTTCTCTGTACACTTTACTGAATGTGTGTAATTAGTATTAAAATATTAGCTGTTACAAATTAGCTGTTACCATTCTACAGAGATCAAAAAAGCTTATAATGTTCTTTCTACTTTTTACATCCTTCCAAGAAAGGTGAGCTAAAGCTATGTGTTGCTGGCCCATGATAGGTGTACAGTATTTCACTGAATAAATCACAATTGGATGTGTTTAAACAATGCATGGAGACACAAACCAAGACTATAATAACAGTAACTAGAGTCACATAACATGTTAGACTAAAACCGAACAAATGACTCTATGACTTAATATAATGAGTCTAAACCAACTTAGGAAGGTTAGCAACTGATGGAAATTTGAACATGATTTCAAATTACTTCTATTGTATACATTATTTACAATTAAAACAATAGATTTGATCTTTTAAGATCCACATCATAATCCAGGTCTACCATACTTGGAATGTAAGAATGCAGATAACTATTCAAGTTTTAGGTTTCTTGTTGTTGCAGATAATGGTCAACCATTCTACCAGAGTTTTAACCTAGATCTAGCAAATCTAAACTCTGATTTACTAAATGCCATAAGTATGTAAGTTACCAAATGCTCCAAAATTTAAAGTTATACCTTATGATAATGGTGATAATCTTATAATACTAATAATTGTACAAAAATCAATGGAAGATTATCTTTTACTAGTTCTTACAAGTTCCCAAATCCCATTAAAAAGACGCATGCTTTTCCCTTTTTCTGGAAGCCTTGAAATTCATTTCTGATAAAGAGGGTCATTTCTCAACTTGCAGAGAGACAAATTTTTGGCAGCAAACATATGTACAGTCCATAGTTTTCTTCTGGTTATTAACAAAGCCATCTGGTATTTTGCTGAATACAGAGCAGAAACTACGACCAGTCTTAAAAGCTTCTTTCTGCATAGCAAAGCTGAGCTGGAAACAGTTTTCAGTTTGAGATACTTTTCTTATTTATTAAAATACCACCATGAAATTTTACAAAGGGCCAACTGTTGTTCTACAAGATCAGATTTTATTTAAAAAAAAAAAATAGTGTGGAGGAAATATATAGCAAAGTTGCACCCTATATTATGACTCATTATGGTTACATGATGGGCCAATACACTCCAATAGAGAGACAATTATACAATTGCTCCCTTTCTCCGTATTGCTGGCATCCAAATATATGTCTACATACAGTATTTAAACATGATGTATCCAGCCAGCAAAATAATTATCCATAATATGTGAGGTTAATCGCTGAACGTACAAGTTTTGAATTGTTAAATTTGCCATCTCAATGCGGCACATTTCAATCTGTTAGAGTTCAGCTTGCGTGGCTCTCAGCAAATAATCTCATACGTTTGGGTGGCTGTTCACTAATCCAAGCAAATGGAATCACAAAACACAGACATCATTTTCTTTAAATTATTATACAGCTTATGTTACACAACTATAACTCATATATAACCCAAACGGTGCATTAATTGTAGTGTTTTGCATTTATTCACATGACACTTTGCAATATTGCAATATACACAAAAACTCTATTCTTTGAGCCTCTCAACAATTTCTATTCAATGAAAATTAAGGATACATAAATCCAGGTGACCATGAGGTGGCAGTCAAGAGTTTGATGTTTTGGTTACTGTTTGCTGCATTCTAGTGGCAAGCCACACTTGGTAACCATTTTCCTAGTAAAGTGTATATTTTCATACAAAATATACCAACTGTCATAAAATTGTGTCCTCTTAATTGTTCCATTGGGGAGAAAATTTTTTATATACATGAGCATTGAGTCAATACTTAATATTTTCAGATGTTCACATTCTTTTTGAACTATATTCCTATTTGTGGAACCTAAGATATGGACCAAAAATATTGACACTTTTCATACTTATGATTAAACTTTGGGCTATTTATAATTATGAGACCTATTAGGAAAATAAACAGATGGCTCCAACTAGTCAAACATCAACTGCGGAATTAATGTTATTAGCAATTTACAAATGAATCACTTAGTGGCGTAGATGAGCTATGGATGATTGTAATGAAATATGACTTCTATGCACTGAAATGTTTATACAGAACTTTATATACATGTGTACATACCTTGCATGTTTTGTTCAGGCTGGGGTAACATTTAGCTCTACAGGTTTTGAAGTAAGTCCCACTGACCTCCATAGGCCTTACTTCTTATTTTACAAATATAGATTCCTACACTTCATTTATTGTCCATAAATAATATGCACCTTGTGATTTGTTCACAAACTGCTGTAAAGTCCATTGAGGTGAATGGCATCCTGCTGTGCAAATGATTTTTGCCACCAGACCTTCATAGTATGTGGGAAGAATTTTGATATGCTGCTTAGAGATGCAGAAATAATCCATCACAGATTTCTTTTTAGAGGACATGATGTGATCTGCCAAAAAGGGAATCTATTGCATCACAAACAGGCACATAATCATAATGTCTGCTAGCATCAATCTTGAAGTTTCTTGGCTCCAAAAGTTTGTTCGTTCTCTCTCTCTCTCTCTCTCTCTCTCTCTCTCTCTCTCTCTCTCTCTCTCTGGAAGCTACATATAAAAACAATCACACACACTAGAAAGTTACATGCAAAATGTATATTATCTCACAGACAGCTTATAAAATGTACTAATTAGAGAATAAGGCATACAAAAAGTTTTTGTTAGATAAAATTATGGGTAACAGAAATTGCCCATCTTTTTAGTTGGCTTTTTTAAAGAAAAAAAATTAACTGAATTCATAGATTGTACAGACTAATCATTAAAGGCTGTATTGATTCAGACCAGATTTACACAGGTCCCATGATCCAATTCAATAAGTTTGAGCTCAAGCTACAAGTATTTATCAGCACCATACAATTATTGAGGAACAATTGTAACACCCAGCCTGTAAGACAAGTTTTTGGGGAGGAAGACTATTTTATATGAAGGAGGATGGAACCTATTTATGCTATCCATGGTTTTTCTATTGATGAATGTAATTGGGAGCCACTCTTGAAGACCAATGTAAGTTATACTCTACTATCAGTTTATTTGGCTTGTATACACCTTCTAGTAGATTTGACCTTTGATTAGAATTGACTGGTGGGATTATAATTATGATTTTTGAAGTTGATGCCTTATAATGTAAATCCTCTGAACTTCTACATGTTGCTCTACAATACAGCTTCCAACAATTTTTGGTAGTCTTCCTAAATAGTCAAATAGATTCATAGTTAGCTGCAGGAACTTTGCATATGAGCACTTAAAATCACCTATTGATATCTTTCCGTTTACTTTGTTACATTTCTGATTGAAGTCTATTTGTTTCAAGTTCTGCTAAGTTTAGTAAAGAAGTACTATATGCTGAAACCCAATTTGATGCAGTAGCTAAGGCATCAGGCTAGAAATTGGGAGACTGTGAGTTCTAGTCATGCTGTTGGTATAAAGCCAGCTGGGTAACTTAGGGCCTCACTTCCTTTCAACCTTAGGAAGGAGGCAATGGCAAACCACTTCTGAAAAACCTTGTCAAGGAAACTGCAGGGACTTAGCTAGTCAGTCTCAAGAATATCTACAATTGAACAGGAATGTTAGAGAGAGAGAAGGGGGAGGGAAATCTTATACGCTAGATGTTGACGGATGCATCATCCTTGTTTGTCAAATTGTTTTCTCCATAGTGAAGAATAGAGAAGGATCACCTGGTGTCCTACTTTCCATTCTTTTATTACTGTGTATGTGAAAGGGTGTTAATTACCCAGAATATAGTTTTCAATGGCTCTGTAAAATTCTGTGCTTTATTATTTATGGATAGATAATGTAGGTCATTTTTATTAAACTCTTTACCCTATTGCTTGTGGTTCATCTCTCTCTTCCCCTCCCTCACCCTCTCTCTCCCTCCTTCCCTCTCTCTTTCCTATAGTTTTTTATAGCATTGCATATACTGCATGGCCTGAGTTCTTCCTCTGGTCTGAATGTAGGGATTGACTGGTGCCCACAAACCTGATTGTACCTCTGTGGATTTTTAAATATTTGTGTCTTTTACCCCAAACGGAGCCCCGAACCTTAACAATTAAAGTAATGACAGCCTCCCAACCAACTTTGAAGCACCTAGGAACTTTTAGAAAATGGATATTCTGTGCTTGACAGGATCTCTGCATTATGGGCAAGTGGAGATGAGTTAATTGCCTATGATAGCTGATGTGGAATAACTCTTCTAGACTCCTGGGCAAATGACACCATTCCTAGTCCCTCCTCTGCCCCCTCCCCCTTAAATTTAGTTGTCCTTATGAAAGGTTGATTTAAGCATTTTCTAAAAAGACATTCATGTGAAAGGTCTGAGATTTATTCTAAGCGAAATGCAATTGAAGATCAGAGAATGGATCATCCCAATTTAATTGTGGCTCTGCTTGACCTATTGCAAGTACATTGCTGTCAGTGCTTTAGATTTCAATGACTTCACCCGCTCCCGACGGTGGGGCTTGGGGACCAAATTTGGGTATCTGTATTTAGCAGCGGTCTTTGCAAAGCAGGCTGAACTTTTCTCTCTCTTCTGCACACACTGTTTTGAAAACAAATGAATAGAGAGGAGTGCATTTTAATTGAGGTAACCTTTAAAAGAAATCTCAATGGGCAAGAGTAGAGCTTTGAATATGGCAACGTACTTATTGCTTGCACTCCAAGCAAGGGAACTGGAAGTCATTGTGAATCTGTCTGTTGGGATTCTTTGTCATCTCCCCATCATGTGTCAGAGCTGGACTGAAATTACAAATGGGAATTACAAATACATTATGCCGTGTTTGGATTGATTACGGGCTAAAAGCACTTTTCAACTTTCTCTAGGAGAAAGTAGATTGTCTCACTTTCTGCAAACTACTATTCATCTTCATCAGAACTAGTGAGGCAAATAAAAGTCAAATAAATTTTAAGCAGGCCTTTCCCAATGCTTGTAATAGAGCTGTTAAAAGAAGTTGTTGTTATAAGAATTGTTAAAAAGAAACCATCAGGACAATTATATTAAGCAAAAGGCATCTGAAGGAAAGGAGTTCTTTAGCTTTAGTGCCATACAAAGCAGTCTGGTAAACTTTATGAATATTGGAAAGGAAACTTGTAGCTGTTAAGGAAAAAGAAGCCCTTTCTGGAGTTCAAAAGGGCTGTTTTCTGGTATGAAGTTAAAGGATTGTAGCTGTCATTACTTTGTTGTGTGATATGTTTTTGGGTGAGATGGACCTCTGTTTAATGGGAAGAAAAGCCACAATTAAAAAAAAAGATTAATTGAGCACAAAAACATACAGGAACATTAAAAAAAGCAATGCTCCCATAGATCTCTCAAAAGAGATCTTGAAAATAATAGAATAACAGAATAGTAACAGAGTTGGAAGGAACCTTGGAGGTCTTCTAGTCCTACCCCCTGCTCAAACAGGAAATCCTCTACCATTTCAGACAAATAGTTGTCCAATCTCTTCTTTAAAACCTCCAGTGTTGGAGCACCCATAACTTCTAGAGGCAAGTTCTGTCAGGAAATTTCTTCTTATTTCTAGGTTGATTCTCTCCTTGATTAGTTTCCATCCATTGCTTCCTGTCCTGACTTCAGGTTCTTTGGAGAATAGGTTGACACCCCCTTTTTCTTATGGCAGCCCCTTAGATATTGGAAAAATGCTATTGTATCATACCTAGTCCTTGTTTTCATTTTACAACTTCTTCTATAGTGTTATTTAATGTGCTTCTTGTCTTCTATTTCTACAGCAACCCACCAAATGTCTATAGTTAGCTTACAAGTAGAACATTACCATAATTGCACAGTCTCATTCATATTCTCCGGAACCTACATGGAAACCATATACTGCCATCCTAGCTAGTAGATAAAGTTGATAGCACTATCTTATTGTTCAATATAGTTGCTATCATTGCATTTTGTGGTGGCAGATTCTTTAGTTTAATTATATTTTTCAGGAAGAAGTGCCTGTTTTTATTCCTCACTATGTGCAAATGCCTCTGTATCAATGCATACTTTTGAAAACTGCCATTCTGCCCAACAGCTAGCCTAACCATCTCCCAGGTATATTCCTGCCAACTCAGAGCAAGAACCAGCAAATATAGCCGTTGATGTCATTGGAGGACTAATGCTAATTTCCATTACAACCCCCCCCCCCAAAAAGGGGGGTCAAGTTCCATCTTATTTCTACTAAAATGTTGGTAGCCTTCCCAAATGATGCTCAGTTCAGTTTCATAAATCAGCATACTAAATAACACCATAGAAGACATTTTAAAATGGAGGAAATGTTTAACTTTCTAAAATAATCAAGCAGCTAAGAAGCTCAGGCAGGATAGAATGTGCAAGGAAGGTAAGCCCAAAATGCTCAACATTTATCTCTCAAAGAAAAGCATTTCAGCTTAACTGAATGACAGATAAATTAAATGTATTAGTTGGTAATTGCTCGTATGTTGGGAATAACAAAGGCTTTTGTAAGAATAAAACATGTACGTCCATATTGTTTATTCTTATTAGAATGGTCCTAGTCCAGTCCTGAAATGCCTTTCTGTCAGATTTTATACAAATTAGTTAAATGGTCACTAATGTCAAACATCATATTAGAAGCCCCATTTATCTGAGGATTTTTTTTTAAAGGATGGTTTTCCTATTCAACCATGAAATGCACTAGGTGACTTTAGACTGTTTGTTTGTTGAGGGATAAATGAAAGGAGAATGTGTAGGTGCTTTCAGGGCTTAAAGGAAAGATAAAAAATTAATAAATGGCTGACATTATTAAGCTGGATTCTTGGATTCAGGCCAATCTTTTCTGATAGCAGAGCAGAAAAACAGCAGCTTGAAGCAGAAGCTTCTCTTTCCTAATCCACAGTTCTGACCAATTGCTAGTCAGTATACTGCTCTGTAAAAAAATATTTAAAAGAACTCATGAAATGTGTGTATCTTCTGAGATTTTCATAAAAATATTACTGGGGAACTGACCCTGAGGCTGATGGATATCAATAAGTGATGATGGCAAGGTTCATGAGTAATTTATTAATCCTGGATCATCTACAGAAGGCATATTGAAAGGACTCTTGTAAGTGCCTGCTTTTATAGAGTGCTTTTATAGGCTTTTGATTTAGCAAAATAATGTGTTGGTTTGGAAGAAAAGCTGGGAAGTCTCTTCTGAAGTTTAATGTTGCTTTAACATTCACTGATGTCAGATAGAACTTTCTGAAGACAAAATTCTTCACTTTTGCTAGTGTAACTTCAAGATGATGCCCCTTAGAAATTCTCTCCTATTTTCTATCACAGGGGTCCCCAAACCCTGGTCCATGGACTGGTCCTGGTCCATGGTCCATTGGTAACTGAGCCATGTAAGTGGTAGGTGAGCGCACAAAGCTCCATTTGTGTAAGCAGTGAGCACACATATGAAATCATCCCCTCCTCCTACTGGCACCACTGCTGCCACCCCCACCATGGAGCTGAAAAGATCAGGGACTGCTATTCTATTAGACAGAACTTCTTGATCTAATTTTTTTTTAAAGGCTGTTAGAAACAAACAGTCAACATTTCATGGACTTCCTGTTCAACAGATACTGTGCAGCCATAAACAAATAAGTTATAAAGTTTTTGCCTGATCGTTCCTAATTTAATTCCAAAATGACATTCAGAAAAACTTGGAGTAGTCAATCTGAGGTTTTGAAAAAAGTGTGTTGCATCATCTAACCCAGGGCTGTCAAACTTGTGGCCTATGGGCTGGATGCGCCACATGCTGGCCACGTCCCCACCTGGTCCCATCAGGAGAAAAGTCCCGATACGTCAAGTGATGTCTCCGTGATGATATGAGTTTGACACCCCTGATCTAAACAGTCCTCTTGTCAACCGAAAATCCTCCAGTCAGTCTTTTCAAAGATTTAGATTTAAGTTTCTGCTCCCACCATATATTTAGTGTATGCTGTGCTGTAAGATAACCAAGAGTAATTGGGGCATTCAGGAGACCAGAGGGGAAAACAAATGTTTTACCAACATATTCTCTATTCAGTCTTTCAAAAGGAAAGATGCTACTCAATTCTGCTGATAAGATCTAAGGTATTGCCTGAACAAAGTTATGGTTCTCATGAATAGCACACATTCTTAAAATATAGGCAAGGAACAATAGCACATTGTAATGGTATATGGGAATGTTCTTAGGAGTTGAGATGAAGAGATGCTGCATTGGGAAGAGTCAAATCAGAGACAGCATAACTCAATATCTATGGAGATTCTCAATCATTCAGGGCATGGCTGCCCCAAAGGTGCTTTTCCAAAAGGCAACTGGACTTTCTTGGTTGTTTCCTGGAAAATGTTTCACTTCTCATTCAAGAAGCTTCTTCAATTCAGAACCAAGGAAGTCCACCTACCTTTTGGAAAAGCATCTTTGGGACTTTAAATGAACAGTGGGCAAATCAAGAAGCTCAGAAGGGACACTCTATAGTTTGTTAGGCCACAAAGGAGTTTACAGGAAATTTGTACTTTCATGCTTGAAAGATTATGTTAATGTAGCCTTACAATAAAGTAGAATTAGCTCATCCAGTCATGTTTCTTGTCTGGTCAGCCTGGTAAACCAGACCCAGATTAAATAATTTATGTTGCTGTGAATTTTCATATTGGAAATTAGCTTTCATTTATACAGATAAAACTCACAAATGCAGTACAATTTAAAAGTGTACTGTTTTGCTTATGACTGAGTATGGTCAATTGTGTTTGATTTGTAAAGGGGCAGAAATGGCAAACTTTAGAGGCTAACAGAAGTGAGGACATGAGTGATGAGGCTATGCAATGGCATTCTCCTGGGTTTTATAGCAAAACAAAAATGATAGAGTGATTGATGGCGCAATAGAGATTTCATCATTATCCATCACAAATGATGATATCATTGGGAGCTTGCCTTCAGAATATTATCACTTTTTCTCTGTCCTAACTCTGGGGAGAACATTTGAAACTATGACTGGCAATGATGAATACAATTTTGATCTCATCCAATTATAATTTTTCAATACATAAACATAGATGATTCAATACATAGGTGATTCTTTCCCACACATTTTTTTTTAAGTCATATATGTTTTTATAAGACCAGAAACTAAATGAAAAATTTGGGCTGTATGTTTTCTACTCCTGTGAAGCTTTGGGAAAATAAATATTAACCAATGAAGTTTTGCAGCATCATTCAACCAGCCAATCTACAAAATTAAAATTGACTGTCCAATCATATCTAAATATATAGTTTTGTTTAACTTAGTAAAGTAGTGTATTTTTATTATAATCTGTTTGCCAGTCAGCCTGATCACTTGAGTGCCTTGTCTGGTTGTATAACTCCTACTTGGCAATCTACAAATATCATTTGAGCGAGTCCTTGCCTTTTTTATGTATTACTTTTTTAAATAATAGCAGTAACAATAGCACTGAGACTTATATACAGCTTGACAGTGCTTTACAGCCCTCTCTAAGCAGTTTACAGAGTCAGCATATTGACCCCAACAATCTAGGTCCTCATTTTACTGACCTCAGAAAGAGAGAAGGATAAGTCAACCTTGAGCTGATTAGGATCAAACTCCTGACGATAGGCACAGTCAACCTGCAATAGTGCAGTAAATAATAGCACATTGGTAATATTATGATTAAAATAATAACAGAATAATAGCAGAAAAAAGCAAAAGGAACAAGGCACAAAAATAAATACATTATTAAAAAAGAGTGCACAATAAGTGCTTAAAAATAAGTGAAAAAAACAACAGAAAAAGAAATTTTTTTTTAAATAAAATATAGACTATATATATGTTACCATAGTAAGCAGTTATAATTCTACACATAATTATCTAATACAAAGATTATGCATATGTATAATTTTATTTATAACTGATATAATCATCATGCTTTTTAACCTGCTGTATTTTGTATAAATGAGTCCCATATTTCATTATACTTAGCCATGCAAAGTCTATGTCTGTACGTAATCTGCTTGTAGATAGAAAGGGTAATAAGGTCTTGCATCTATTGAGTAAAATGAGCTATTATATTTGTCTTTCCAATATTTCATTATCAAGTTTTTTTTGCTGTTTAAGTTCTCCAGTTGTCAAATTCTATGTATTAGGTATATAAAATTATCCTTATTACCTCTCCAACAAAATTCTCTCCTTTTTCTATATTAATGTAACAATGTTCAATAAACTCTAAATATCATATTATTTTTTGTTGCATAGGTTGTAATTTGTGGTCAATTGACACTCTTTTTATCTGCCACACAATAATGAAAGAAAGAGCTTAACCAAATATCTGCTAGAACAAAACTTGACAAGAAGCAATACTGCAGATTTTAAAACACTCGTTGCTGAATATGTTGCACTGGGCAGATTATGTAGGTTTGAATATGTATATTCAAACTTAGAAATATTTAACATGTTTTTTTTTAAACTGTTGGCGAAGAAAAGGTAAAGTTTACCATTTGTGCTGATTATTGGCAGATATGTAGATGCAGCTGTATGCGATAATGTTCTTTGCAAGGACATTGCTCAGTCTAGTACTAAGTATAGTACTAAAGTATAGTACTTTACTCTAGTACTTTAGTATAGTACTAAAATATATAAGTGGCATGGCCCTGCCTTATAAATAAGTTTTTGGTGAGAAAAGAGAAGATTGAAAGTCTACAATATATACCATTGAAAAATCGGGTCCAGTAGGAATTGTGAGATAAAAATGTTTAATACATATGCCCATATCCCTTCTGTAATTATTTGAGTGTTATTAAACTGTTGGAAATTTTATTTAATACAACATGCAAATCATCTTTGAGCTGGGCTAGAACCTGTGACTGTTGATTTGCTTGATTTTGAAATAATTTTTTGATAAAAGGAGAATATATCTTTTTGTAGCTTTGGCATAATTATAGTTACACTAAGCATTGGAAATATAATAAACCAATTCTAATTGCATTTTCAGATAAGTTAATAGTATGAAAGATTAGTTATGAAGTAAGATAGAATCAATCTCACAATCTTATAAATGTAATGAATATCTTAATACTACATTTGTATTGTACTGTAGAGTAATCCATGGTCATTATAAAGCTAACAGATATATCAGTCATGCAGCTTTTATATTTAAATTGCTGAAAAGAGTTCTTTCTGGAATATGATTTAAAATTGATAGCACTTGCAAATTCAAACATATGAAACCATACCATCCTGCCCGCATACCCCAAAGCAAAATGTAACACATGGACGATCTGTGGCATAAGAAGAGAGTGGGCATTGAGATGATGTTGACTTTTTGACATTGCCTACGGAGGCATCTTATTTTTTAACTGTCTGAGAGAGTCTCTTATTTTCCATAGTTTGCTGTAAATTCCAGCAAAGGGAAAGTTGCAATTTAAGAAGTATTGGAGAAAGTGAGATGTATAATTACCATGGGAATGATTGTTTACTGGTGTAGAGGCACATATTGTGAATTATCCAACCCATCACCATGTAAATCAAAGGTAATGTCCCAAAGCTGCACATAACGTATCTGTATACTATACATATGATGTTTTATTTTATTTATTTTATTTTTTAAAAGTGTCAGTGTTTCTTTCATGATAATCATCTTTTAAATTGTGTGAAATACTGTTGGCCTTCCCCTAGAGATGATATTCTTAGAAAGAAAAGAGAAGGGAAGGTAAGAGAAAGCAACCCAACATGTAAATGATGTAATCCTGTTTTTTTAAAAGAAAGAATTAGTTCCCAATTTCAACTCCTTATTAACAGTTTATTAATGTTTAATAACCATTTAGCAGTTTCCTGCCCAGTGTTTAGGAGTGGAAAAATAACTGATCTTTTGCTTCCAAATTTTGACAAATTGCCTAAGTTTGCTACCCTAAGATCACTTATCTTAGAGAGGAAGCCCAGCGAATTCAATTTCTGGGTCAACCAATGCAATGCCAAAATATAATTCTTTATGTGCTTACTGCACTTGAAAGTGAGAGAGTCAATTAAGTGTAATTGAGAACAAGCTTCACTGCATTTAATAGGAATTTCTGCCATGTAAAAACCAAGCATGTCATGGCAATTTAGGAATAGTATTTCAAAGGAAGAAACTCAAAGAAAATGGAACAATTGTAGTACAGCTGAAAATGAGTTGTAGTTTGTTTTAAAGAACACAGGCCTGAGGTTTACTTTTTACAAATGTTTTTATTAGAATTTTACAATGTCATAGAAATACAAAAATAAAAATGGATATTAGAATATGAAATGAAAAAAATAAAATATCACATTTTGAATTTCTGCCCTTCTTTCTATTGAATAATTGCCATCTTACTTTTCCCCCACCCACTTTATTAATTCCCATATCCATAAATCATCAGTTCTGACTTTTCTTTCTTTCATATACAGTGCATATAAGGCTTCCAATCTTTTTTTTTTAAAGTCTTATTGGGTTTTCCCTGATCAGAGTGATCAGCTTTGCCATTTCCTCAAGCTCTGTCAATTTTATAATCCTTTCTACTGTGGATACTTCACGTGAGACATGGTTTCGCAGTGGTTAGAGTGCAGTACTAGAGTGCAGGCTACTTCTGCTGACTGCCGACTGCGTGCAATTTGGCAGTTCAAATTTCACCAGGCTCAAGGTTGACTCAGCCTTCCATCCTCCCAAGATCAGTAAAATGGGGACCCAGATTGTTGGGAGCAATATGTTGCCTTTGTAAACTGCTTAGAGCTGTAAAGCACTATAAAACAGTAAATAAGTCTAAGGGCTATTGCTATTCTTCCATCTTTCTGAATGTGATAATTTGCAGTTACCACATATCATTTTTTCCTGTCCAATCATGTTAAAACTGATTCAAAGAGACAAAATAAATAAAGAAATAAAAACAATCACGTGGAAAATAGGCATTTTGTCTGGTGTTTAACGGATAAATCTTTTTAAAGACTGATCAATATATTTGTATTTTGGAGACCCATCTACATTTGTTAATCTATTTCATTTGTCTTATACCAACTTAAAAAGAAATATTATCTTCTTAATTTCCCATAAGATATGTAACATTAAATTATTAGATTGGTACTGAACTGTCTTTGCCAATTAGAGCATAGATAAACCATAATAACTAATTCGTGCCCTGTTTTTTGTGTTTAAAACAAATTCTTGCAATAAATTAGCTGAAGGGATTTTTTATTCATGTTATCTACATTCTTGCTACTTGTGATTAAGATTCTCTTGCTACTTGTGATTAAGTGTGAATTTTGGAAGGCATATTATTTATATTTTAATTTCCTAATTTGGTATCCTTAAATGTGTTAGACTTTGTAGCCAAAAGCCACAGGAGGCGGGGACCATGGAAGCTGAATTTAATTCACTTAAGGCCATCAAGTTGAAAAAGTCTGCGTAAAAAGATTGGGATTTGCATTTGGGCAATATGCTGAGAGATTCTTCTGTTAAAGTTTAAGGTAAATATCTTCCAGAATTCCTAATCAGGATAGTTGTTGGAAATATTGACTTGAGTATTTTGTGAGTTACCTACCTATGTAGTTGCATAATCAGTCAGCCAGTTCATAAAAATTCTTACAAATCCAGAGAACCACAGGCTAGGGAATAATTTAAGTTTTACACTTAAATTGACATGAAAGACTGAGGTATAACTTTTTTGGTGTTGGGGACAGAGACCGAGAGATCACAGCATGTTTTTATGCCACTGTAGCCTTCAGCAATTAGATTTGCAATTTTACATTACAACACATATTACAAAGGGGACACTGTTTTTACCATCAGTCACAATCATTCCCTTGACTATTTTTTACCTTCTCTTGTGGGTACCCCTAATTTATTTGTTAATCAAAACTGACTTAATTAGTTATAGGTGCCATGTACAATGACATGTAATTCAGTTTCTCTGTTGGTGCCAAGTAGTGACAATAGCTGTTAAAATTCAGATGCCATTTGCTACCCTAGAGATAAATTAATTTATTTCATTTTGCTTTTCCACAAAAATTTTAACACCCAAAGTGGGTCACAGTTCATCTGAATAAAAAAATAAAACCAAATTATTAGAACAAACATTTCAAAATAATTCCACATTCCACTATATTTGTAGTGCATCCATATTAAAAGTATCCATTGACTAATTTCTTTCACTGAAGCAGAGGTGGTATTCAGCAGGTTCTGACCAGTTCTGGAGAACTGGTAGCAGAAATTTTGAGTAGTTCAGAGAACCGGCAAATACCACTTCTGACGGAGATTTTACAGTACCCTTCCCCTGCCACGCCCACCAAGCCACATCCATAGAACCGGTAGTAGAAACATTCGAATCCCCAAATTAAAAATTGGTTAAAAGAGATCACTGGCTATCAGATTGAGCTCAGACTGGAATCCTTCTTATTAGGAATCATTAAAGAAAGACTACCGAAAGAAGTAAAATACCTAGTGTTACATATTATAACAGCCGCCGGAATATCCTTTGCGCAGGTATGGAAAACACCAAATACCTCCAATGAAGAACTAACAATACACAAAGTAACAGAAAGTGCTGAGATGAATATGCTAACAATGAAATTGAAAGAAAACTCTGAATTCTTTACAATTTGGAACAATTGGTATAAATGGCTAACAAACAGAACCAAGAAGTGAGACAAAAATGTTAATGGAAACAACCCTTAAGAAAGTAAAATAAAATTTTGTAAAATATATAAAGATATAAGAATAGTAATTATAGCTAAAGATATTATTTAATAGTAGATAAACACAATATAATGTATTATGATATTTAAACCAAAATCTTGTATAGATGCCAAAAACATTGTTGATACCATGATATTTTATGATGTAAAAAAAAAAAAGAAAATTAATAAAAATATATTTTAAAAAAAGAAACATTTGAACCCCACCACTGCACTGAAGCTAAGAATATTTTAGAATATTTTTTCAATCCGTAAACTAGTAAAATCCGTACTCCAAGAAGATCACAATCTGAAATATGAGTCAGAGGAAATAATAGTGGAACACCAGTGAAGTGGAGCAAACAATAAACCAATATATGATTCTTTCAGCTGAGCCAGTTCATTGTTTCACAATAGTGAACCTAAAAATGAAGCAGTTTCTCCTATGATACTTGGTTTGCCAAAATGTAAGACATATGTTTATAAGTGTATCAAAACTTCCTATCAGCTATATTCTAAGTCTAGAAGATAAGTAAGAGATATTGTCCCAAATATTTTTTTAAAAAAATATAATGGCTGAAATTCTAGTTTTTTAAAAAGGGTTTTATAAGCTAGATACCCATGACCCAGCTAGTTCCATTAAAGTTGTAAACATTATTGCTATTACTTAATTTTTGATGCTACCCAGAATCCCCTCAGTGTAAAAGTTATATATTCAGACATCCTTACTTACATATTGAGCAAGTTTTACAGTGAGAAATCAGCCTCTTTCTGCAAACTGTAACTACCATTGAGCCATCTTCAAAACAAGCTATATGCTTCTTTGAAATGCTTTCACTACTGCACGTAAATTCCTCTATAAAAACATAGTGTCATAGAATATCACTTATGACTGCAACATTTTAAATAAGAAGGATGCAGGCAAGTGAATGGATTTTAATTTTGTTCTCAAGTAATTCAGTTTGATTGACAGATCTCTGGTTGGAAGGAAGAGTTTAATTGTTTGTGTTTGTCAGTGTATGCAATTCTCAAGGCCAACTCACCTTGCCTTAGAACAGGGTGCCAAACTTGCGATAGGTCATGTGCTGGTCACACCCATTTTAGCGAAGGGGGAAAAAGTCATGATACATCATGTGACAACAACGTGATGATGCAAGTTTGACATCCTTGGCTTAGAAGGTGTCCTACATTTTTTGAAGACTATTGGCATATACAACAGTGATTGAGAAAGGACAAATTTTGTCTGAACACATTTTGTCCTTCCAATGCTCAACTTCATGGCAATATGTTTTCAATTAACTAGCTGTAACTTCAAAATATGGCAGTGGTAACCTATTCCAACTTCTATCTTTCCATCTTTCCTTCAAAACATCTCTGTTGGAAAACCTAAATATTGACTTAGGAGTGAGAAGTTATGTTATACCCATTCAACTTGCATGCTAGCAAGGGTAATGGGATATTGGAGAAATGTTAAATGGAAACATATGCATTCAGACCCCACTAAATATCATGGAAGCTAAACATAATACAGTTTTTTTCACAAATAAACTTTTATCTAGTGTTAAGCCTTTTGATACAATTATTTTATTGAATCATTCCATAGTCCTCAGAAAGCTCTAAGTGCTTTGAAAAGAAGCTTCTAATGTGTCAGAAGGGAACCGATACTGCCTCAAGAAGTGGAGAACAAGTAGATAATAATAATTAGCTTTAAATTGCTCAGGGTTTGCATTCTGGACTTACACCTCTTATTAAAAAAAACAGTTTTGGTGTCTTGAACTTGAAATTAATGAGTATAATAATAGATCAGAATAAAGAGATATAACCATTTTGCACTGAAATTTAACTAACATTATTGGTAATCTGTGGGAGGAAATTATACTTTAATTTGCTTATTCTAAAATAGTTTCTTTCTGGAATTTTTAAAAGAAAATTATTGAGAATATATCTCAACAAAATATTAATGAGAATATATATCAACAAAACTGAAAAATGCAGAGGACTTTAGAGGATTGTGTAATCTAAGCAAACCCCACCAGTCATACTGTATGCCTGGCACCCAAGGGGAAAATACAAAAATAATAATAATCAAGATGATAGTTGTATTTAAACCTCCACCCCTTTTTCTGTGGAACATTCCTGCTAATATTCTCTATTTATGCAGATTTTAGCATAATTTGGAAAGGGTTCAATCATATGCTGATATATGCATGTAGACTTGCCTCTTGCACAATCAGCCATATGTCAACAAGAATAAGGCTTGCTCATATAGCCTTGTGGTTTGTCTTATGTTATTTCAGTGGAAGGTTTTCTTAGTTGTCCTACATAATACAACATATCAGCAATCGGTATCCAGCAATGTAATTAGCAATTCCTCTTTTATGCCATTTTTGGCTTTCTAAAGAAGATTGTATAGTATTGTATAGTATTTCAGCCATGTGGGAATCTTCATGATATTGCTGAATTACAATTTCTAAGATCCTTCAGCATTCAAAGTGATTTCCCCCCACCTGATATCAACAAGCAATCCAAGTGGCAAATATCCAGATTTGTTGGTCCTACAGATTTCAAAACTGAAATCCTAAAATAGAAGCAGGTGTTTGTTTACTTTCAAATGAAATAAAAAATATACTCCATCTTAGTTTTCTTAAACTTTGCTCTTTAATAGAAGTAAGTAGCCCAGAAAAGAAAAGAGATGTCTCTCTCTCTCTCTTTCTCTTGTTCTCTAAAATAGATGGCTGTGAAGAATCCAGA
Source organism: Pseudonaja textilis (assembly GCF_049901715.1). Taxonomy (NCBI): domain Eukaryota; kingdom Metazoa; phylum Chordata; class Lepidosauria; order Squamata; family Elapidae; genus Pseudonaja; species Pseudonaja textilis. The sequence continues at coordinate 148,511,748 of NC_141992.1, read as the reverse complement.
TTGGATTTACTAATCAGGTGTCTGAACTTTCCTGCCCTCAAGCAAAGAAGGGCAATTTGAACTAAACATTCAGGTGCTGATCAATTAATTATCTTCATGGACGATCTAGTGATATTTCACACCACATAAGGCTGCTTGACAGAAATTAGAACATGTCTTTAAAGCACTTAATATGACACTCAGAATGATGAGCAACAGCACCTGGGTGAAAAATAGGTACAGGATAAAAACTTTTGTCTAATGTCAGTGAACTAATCACTTTGACATGCCTGCGCTCCTTTGGTAATGATGATGTCGATAACTCTCCTATCTCCCCCTCTGCCTTGTTGTTTTAAAGAGAGATGGAATGACATTTCAATTCTGACGCTGACATCTGGTTTGTATTCATGAAGTTAATTATTACGAATGATGAAGGAGTATTTTCTGTAAAGCACCATCTTGCAGAGGGATATATGGATTGTGTTCTAGATGGAATGGATCAGCCGAAGTATTTTGTAAACCTTGAAAATGGAAATTAAGATGATTTAAAAGCTATGCATTAAAAATGTTCACATTACATTTGTAAAGGCTTAAAGGAACAGTTTAATGGTTATACTAAAAGTCAATAGAAAGTTGATTTCAAAGTTACAGTGCCATTTGGCTGCAAGCATATTTGGAGGGAAATGGAATGCAATAATTACAATAGTAGCAAGAGAGGGAGACAGGCTGATCGGTGAAAATGTGACGTCCAGGTCTAAGTCACCTTAAGAAGGAAGAGAGGAAATAATTCATTCTGAGGATTTGGGGTTAGGGAGGAAGATTTGAAATAATTTTAAACCACAGGAGTCAGAAAATGCCCTATAATTGGAGACAGGTTTCAGCAGACCCAGTTAGTTCTTTAAAAAAAAACAGTGAAGAATCTCTGATAAGTCAATTGGGTGGAAAAAGAGAGATGGTTGTTCCTGTATTTTGACAATATTATTCCAGGGAATTATATTACAGGAGCAAAAGATACATAAGTCATACCTTCTCTGCATCAATAAGTATTTAGGTGTGCCATATCTGAGTTGCATAGTTCAAGATAGCTACTAGATTGGGGGAAAGAGATACAGGAACTCTTAAAAAAAAACCTCCCCACATCTAGATGCTTTTCAGTGATCTAGCCCAGATATTATATACCTGTACCTACTACGGAGCAAACTAGGCTATCTGGATCCCAAAGTAAAGCTATTCAGATGAGCTCCAATAGCAGAAAATTTGGCTTTGGAACACCTCTTCCATGAGTCTGTGGCAAATTATGGTAGGGAAGAAAAAGGGTAGAAGAAGGTTGCATGATCACATTTTTCTACTACCATTACAATGGAAGGGTCCTATGAATATAACCGTAACCCCTCACCTTCTCAGTATTCCAAAATATTCCTTTATCCTCCTGCTCAGCTTCCTCCCCAAATCACATCCCTTCCCTCTACACTTGGTTGCCTAAAAATCCTTGTCTTAAGAAAAGTGGAATATAACTGGTCTTTTTAAAAAAATCCAATCTGACTAATAGATTGAAACAAAACAGATTTCTGCCTTTCTGCAGATTTTTGTTTGCATGCTTCTAGTGGTCCTGTTTTTTGAAACCCAGATATCAAATGCCTATTATTTCCCCCCTCTTTCATTCATTGAAAGAGAAGAAGCAGAAGGTGAAGGCAGCAGCCAGCAATCAATAAGCACTTCATCTTCTACCCATGTGCTGTTGCCAATACAACAGCATGCTCAGAAATGAGAGAGGAATGTAGCAGCCAACTCACCTCCTTTTTTCTTTCTTTTGCATCAGCCTTTTCACTACAATCATGTAATGGTGCAGTGACTGTGCTGCACAGTGGTTAGAATGCAGTATTACATGCTAATTATGCTGATTGTCAGCAGTTCAATTCCCACTGGCTCAAAGTTGACCCAGCCTTCCATTCTTCTGAGTCCGGTAAAATGAGGACCCAGATTGTTGGAGGCAAGATGCTGACTCTGTAAATCTCTTACAGAGGACTGTAAAGCACTGTGAAATGGTATATAGGTCTAAGTGCCATTGCTATTGTGCCCCATCATTTGGGCAACCATGTCTGGGCTGCAAAAGTCTGGTTGACAAGGTACAGAATGTTATAATTCTTTCCTGCAGTCTATAGGTTTACATTTTTCAGACCAGATGTTATCCCCCTATACCCTACCACATGTGATCAGACAAGAAGTGGACAGTAAGGAAAAACCCAGTGATCCCCCTATTCCTATGGGCCCAAAGACAGCTGCTTCCTCTGCATTTGCTATGTTTGTGCCCCTTGGTTTACATAATAACAATTTACTTTTGGAAAAGAAACTTGCATTAAATTATGTTGGGCATATCCACATTACCAGGTTGTCCCCTTGCAAATACAGGTCACCAAGTACTGGTGACAGAAAGGCAGGAAGAGATAACACTGTCATCTGTATGCCTTCAGCCCACTGTGAAAGTGACTTCTGCCTATATTTCTACGCCTTCCATTTAAACTAATGCCTTCCATATTTTAGCAACTGTCCAGTTGCCTGTTGAGCTTTAATTTCTTCTGAACAAATCTCTGCAATTCAATTGGCCACTGGGCCAGGTGATAGGAATGCCTCTCTTACATTTCCCCAGATCTGTGTCTCTGTTCTGACCCAACCAGGTTCCCAAACACAGATAAAGGCAGCAGCTCCCACATTTTAAGGTTTAATAACAAATTATGTTCTGAAGGCTGCTTTCCACTAATTAATTCCGACAAGAAAGAGCCTTGCCAAGTTGTTTGTCAAGGCTGCCAAAAACCCAGAGATAAGAACCAATTTACAAAATGCTCCAAACACGAACTAAAATGTTCATCAGTTGAGTTTAAGAGTTTCTTTGCTTTCTGCAAAGAATGCTTTTTCAAACTTGGGTTTTATTCTCTTGAGCCCATTACCCTGCAGCCTTACTCCCAAGTCACCTGTCCTGCTGTAATTGTTCTTTTCTCTGAGTAATCCTTCGTGCACGTGCACTTGGCACAGGCTCCTCGGGAACCTCCTCATCACTGCTGCCAGCCCCCACAATCTCTGAAGGCAGCAATCTACTCCCTGATGGTCCTGGCCCCTCATTAGAGTCATCGCTCTCCTCAGCCATCTGTACCTGCTGCCGGCTAACCACAACAGTCTCTGACTTCTGCCAATGATTGAATATTTCAGTAGTACGGTAGTTGTATCATTTTCCTAACACAGAGAAATTTTCCCATTCAATATTTGGCAAAAAAAAAGTGTGTTAACCTTTTTTTCTTTCTCTAAAATAACTACTTCTTACTCATTTTTTTAAAAATTACCTGTGCACTAATACTGGAGCTTTTTCTATTTCTATTTCTGGTTTAGGTTTGCTGTTTACCCAACTCAAAAATAGCCTCAATGATTAAGTACCGTGAAGCCCTTGGGAACTGAAGTAAAACCCTTCTGCCTTACAAGTGACAGCAAAAACAATGAAACAATGAATCAGTGGCTGTTAAAAACAAATGAACAGTGAAGTTTTAGCCAAGAGAAAGGGGAAAAATGGTAAATAAATCTAAAAGTGAAACTGGTTTCAAGTCAGTGACCCTTTGCATGTTAAGCAAATGTTTAACTACTATGCCACTTGAAGAGTACCAAGATAATGTAGTAGTTGCAGTATGAATTAAGGAATCAAACCTGGGAAAATCCATAAAAGGAATTTATGAACTGGGAGACGATTTGAGCCAGGCTATGTAGAACAACCCATTGATATCGTCAGTTCAAAACAACAACAAAAAAGTGGATAGTTCTTGAGAAATAGATTAAGATCAATTCATTTTAAGTTTGTGGAAATCACCTGAAGGTCACCAATTAAAACCAAGAGTAAACCAGAGGTAGAGTTCAGCAGGTTCTGACCAGTTCTGGAGAACCGGTACAGGAAATTTTGAGTACCAGCAAATTTGGAGAACCAGCAAATACCACCTCTGACTGGCTCCGCCCCCATCTATTCTCTGCCTCCTGAGTCTCAGCTGATTGGCTGGATCTTCTTTTGTTGCCCTATACAGGAAAATGAAGCTGGAAAGCAGGTTAGTGGGGTGGGGAGGGAATGGGGATTTGCAGTGTCCTTCCCCTGACATATCTACCAAGTCATGCCTACCAAGACATACCCACCAAACCACACCCACAGAACCGGTAGCAAAATTTTTGAATCCCACCACTGGAGTAAACAGCAAACAATGCACTAAAAGAGTAGGCTAGCTAGCAACAGCTGGTTCTGAATATGGTACTGTTTTAATACTGTGAGTGTTGACAGTATATGTATATGTATATTCAATGTATATAGTTTTTTGATGTGCAGGGTTATTTTTAACTTTTCTTCACAATTATTCTTTTTCTTGGAATAAAAAAGAATTCAAACTATTTGCAGCTGTTCTGTCATGCAATTCTCTTTTTCCTTTAGTCTTTAGATATTATCATTGCATAAACTTTAGATCCATCTAGATCACAGCTGAGACTGCAATGTTTAATAATCATACTGTTGCGAAGCGGCGGAATAACCTGAGGCAAACACGGAGCGAACTTCAACTTTTACTTTATTGTAACAATAAAGGGTTGCCGTGGCTGCCACGCTAACAAGGCAGCCAGCTGGCGGACAACAGTTGATGCCGTTTGACAGCTCCCTTTTATAGCCGGCTGTCAAACGGCATCAGCCAATAGGTACGGTCCATGTTCCCGCTGGAAACACGGACCGGAGTGAAGACTTCAGCTCAGTCTTTTCCGAATGCCACACATACTTTATTCTATATATTGTTGAGAATCTGCTTGAAAACTGTCTGTAGAATCTGCTTGAAAACTGCCTCTTCAATAACTGGGCGTCATAAGCAATAGAAAAACGCTACAGAATAAGCTCGTTTTAATCCATCTGTAATCACTTTTTAAGTTTATATGCTAGCTTCAAATAATGGTATCCCTCTTGAATTTTGTGCACATTTGGTTTGAGTGTGACATCTCCTCAATCTGTTTATGCAGGGTTTTTTTAGTGTGCCATCATAATTTCAGTAATTTTATTCAACATATATGTCAATAAGTAGTTATGGGAACTTTAAAAAATACAAACCAATATAAACTTTGTTTTACATGAGATGGTATGTTATTTTGTAAGCAATAGTCTTATATACTGTATGAGACACATACACATACATACATGGATATACATAAACTCAGAAAAGATGCATGCAATATATATTAACTAAACATGTATAAAATTGTGTGCATATATGTATATAATATTTTATATATACACAGAGTAATATACCAGTTGCATACAGCTGTTCCAAGTAGGAATAGATTTTCCCCCAAAATAAGCTTTCTGTGGAAATAATAATTTAACAATAATTAATAGATGCTACAAGGGTTTTTTTTTTGTTCCATTTATTTTTATTAAATGCTAAAGAAAAAAAAAGTGAAAACATAAAACATACATGGAAATTTTTAGAGATATAACTAAATCTTCAAACATTGACCAAGAACGCCTATCAATAATTTGTTGTAGCCAACCAGATATACATTTATGCTACAAATATTATATAACAATTCATTTAAGTAGATCCAATTAATATTGATAGATTTCACATGCTATAATTTTGGTTTATATATTTCTAACTGGACTTCTTCAATCACCTTCCCTTCTAATGCACAAAGACTGTATATGAATGCTGTCTTAAGTGACATATGCCTAAAAAATAGCACTATCAAAAAAATCCCAAACATAAGAGCTGTAGTAAAATCATAAACAAACAAAAGATTAATTCACATTGTCATTTACCTTTCATCAGAAGTATATTTGTGTCAAAGATGGTCAAAGATGTTAACAAGTCCTTGTAAATTTTATTAATGAAATATACTATTGTGTGAATCATCATACAATGGATACCACCCTATTTGGACTAGAGATTGACAAAAATATTTTATAGTTCACGCCTATGAATTTCAATAGATTGTATTGTAAATAAATTAATGTGGGTTTTCTGTCATAATTAAAACAATACAAAGAAATACACCATTCGCTATAATTTGTATTTATTTATTTTAGCTGTTTGTCTATTTAGAAAATGTTAATGGAACTCATGGCCTCAATGGTTCTGGATAGTTTATAAGATACAATAAAACATTTCATAAAAATAACAGTGAAGCATCACAGTTATAAACAAAAATTCAAAAAAAAAATGCAAGAAAAGAAACAAACAAACTGCAAAGAGCATAAAAGGCCTATGGAAATAAATGTGTTTTGAGCCTGCTTTAACCTTAATAACGGCAGACTTACGTTATTCTATTGACAATTCATTCCTTAAGATAAGTCAAATTGATGGCTGGAGTGAAACACATCTATGATAAGATTAATTTTAAAAACCCAAGCTAATAATGTAAGAAGCTATGATGATAATTTGCCCTATAAATGTGTGATTTACAGGGCTCAATATGATTTTTTAAAAATAATTATGATCAAAGGACCTTATAAGTGTTGGAAGGTTTTTTTTTATCCTCTGCTACAAAAAAAATATTGAATATTCATACTAGAATAATTATGGATCTACCTTGTCTCAACAGTTATTGTGGGCTGAGCAGGAAGAGAGAATTCACAGAGATCTTCTACTTCAGCCAAATTTCTATGCTTCACTGCCAAAGTTATTATAGAGGTGAGTCCTAAGATGAGTAATTGTTGCACAAATGTTATGACAATAGTGTCATCTTTTTCTTTGGCAAGCCACAGGGGGCAAGAAAATGAATTCTCATAAAATTTTAATGCTTCTAATTCTGATTCAGACTGCGTTTTTGCTGAATTTCGTATGAAACTATTGAAAAGTTACCTTGCCTGTTCTTCCATCTTTACATTCCTTTGCTAGAGTGCTCTCTCTGATAATGACAATCTTTATATTATTCTTTTTTTTTTTTTTTTACTTAAAACAGAATTGTGTCATGGGACAATTGGGACTATTTATTCTCTTTCTCTGCATCCCTTTTTCTGAAAATTCTGAAGCTAGAACTGCAACATAAAGTTTTTAAAAAAGTTATATAACACAATTGATTAAGGCAATTTGATTGGGTTGATACATCTGGTTAAATTTTCAGAGAGTTTAGTTTAATAGTGTCATTTCTGATTTTATTTTAGGATGACAGCCATGGTTCATTGGCACCAGCAAAGCAAATTTCATCTGCATTGTTTTCTATCATAGTTGCTTAATTTGATGGGAAATAGAGTACTTTTGAAATGTTTTTCAAAGGAGAGTTACATGTTGGTGTATTATACTTCGGAAGTAGCTGTCATGAATGGATGAATATATTTTCTTTTATTTGCAATAATCTCTCTTGGTATCCAACCCCATGAAGCAATTGCTGTCAAGAACATGGCAAAGTGATGGAAAGATGTGTAATGGGAATGCATATTGCATAAAACAATCAGCTAAAAAAAATCCTGAGACAAAACTCTACTCCCAAAGTAATTCTAAAGAAATTCTCAAGTACCCCGAATAAGACTATAAAACAGAAGTTTGTTTCATGTGGGGAGCACAATGGAAGACAGATTTTGATATTCTTTAATTGAAATGAAAATAAGAAGCATTTGCACAAAGGATCAAAATGTTATTTTAAAAAAATAGGATCTATATTGTCAGGTGGCTTCAACTCTTTCCTGCTGGATTAGTCTGCCCTGGATTTAAACTGACCTTTAGACATTCTGAAATTTTCATTATTGCACATCACAATGGCACGTTGATGGATTCTGAGTTAGTATTGTGCAATGCTTCTAATTTGGTTCAAGAGAAATGCTTCAGAATTTCACAAATGAAACACATGTTTGCAGTAATAAAGCAACTCCTTTTTTTCAAGGAGTGCATGGATTATACCTGTTTTAACTTCAAGTTTATGTTAGTGTAAAGTAGAATATCTACCGAAAATCTTTCACTGATTTTGACAACTAGTTGTGTATTATTTATATTATATATTCATGTGCCATTTTATCTGCTGAAGAGTTTTGAAGCAGATAACGCCCAACTTAATGGAACTGTTCCTTGTCGTGTCTTTCTACACTTTTGATTAGTTCTTCTCACTTCAGGTCGGTTTCTGGACTTGATTGTGCCTGTGTTTTGAACTCAGTGATGTGAGTTAAATTTTTCAGATAAGACCCTGTTTTTGTTTTGTATTCTTTTTTGGATTCTCCTTTTACAGATATAATTTATAACCACTGTTCCTAAGACAGAAAATTCTTTAGGGCGTAGCCATCCCATTGTACATATTTGTGACTAAGTCATTGGCCAGATTTCATTTTTTTTTCAGAATGGTTTAGGAACACAGTCCAGTTAGAGGTTCCATAGATGGTTTTCAAGAAGTTTCATATTGTAACATGGGGGAAAATAACTGTTGCCTTGACAAAAAGAAAACCAGGAGGGCAAACTTAGAAATTATATGTAAAAAGCTCCGGTTATGTCCCAAAACGTGACAATCTAGGCTTAATATCTCCATACCTCTATGTTCTAAAAGAGAGAAGAAAGTGACTTTGTAAAAAAAAAAAACCAGATGAACAATATCTGGGGATAAACTAAACTAAACAAAAAAGATTCCAGAAAGCCAAGGTTCAGGCATCCTTTATCAGGAATAGCATCCAGTGAAGATAAATTAGGTCATAAGATATGAAGGAGATATTTTTGTTTTGACTAAGGATGACAGGTTTGTTCTGGGTGCTAATTTCACTCTGAGTCCTAACCTGTATGTATTCATTTACTTGTTATATTTTTAGATGGCCTGATTATTGAAGTTCTGTGGATGATTAGACCAGAGTTAATTAAAGAGCCTAAAATATAAAATAACAATAATTAGCATGAAACTGTGCAAATCGAAATAAAGTTAAATTCAGCAATTTAAAAAGTGTTCCATATAATGAAATGCGAAGTTAAATGTGGTCATGATAATATTATGCAAGAATCTACAAAGTAGATTCATATGTAGTCTTTCAAAAATTGTAATGCAAGCATCATATTAATCTCTCAGAACAAGCTTTTTAGAAGATAGGTTAGAACAACTGAAAAGTTTTCTTGTTTGAAACACTTAAATAGGGATTGATAAATATAGGAGAAGAGGTCCTTCACCTCATGCCAAGAAGACTAAACAATATTTTGTGAATAACAAATCCCAGTCAATTTGATAAGTATGCAATATGGGGAGAGCTGCTTAAGGCAGATGCAAGGGAAACTATTTTTTGACCAGTCAGTCAAGTTGTTTATGAACGTGGGTTGCTCACTCATACAAACCCACATTTAGAAATGGTCCAACTGACACATGGGATACACAACAGAGACAGAGATATGCAAATAGCACTAGGAATTCTTCCTATTGTTTAGCAATAGCAATAGTGCATTGGCTTATATACTGCTTCATAGTGCTTTGTAGCCCTCTCTAAGAAGTTTGGCTCCTTATTTTACTGACCCCAGAATAATGGAAGGCTGAGTCAACCTTGAGCCAGTGAGAATCAAACTACTGGAAGTCGGCAGAATTAGCCTGCAATACTGGATTCTAACCATTGTGCCACCATGGTTTTTAACCTTAAGCATCCCTCCACATATTGTTAATCAGACAAATTCACAAGCTGTAAACCCAGGGGTGGGATTCTGCTATTTCCGGTGATCATTTGGCCCCACCCACCTGCCACTGCTCTTTCCTGTGCTTTATTTCATTGTTTTAGAGCACAGTTGATTCACACAGCAGAGCGGTTTGCTGTGCCTCAGCTGTTTTATTCATAGGGGCTGCAGTAGAAAGTAAATATTAGAGCTGAAAACAAGTTTTTTTAAACTCAGAGCACATGGACTGTGCATTTGGCGCACATGCACGCTCACCGAACCAGTTTTTACACCAGTTGAATCGCACCACTGTGTAAACTTCACAATTTTGGCATCTGCCTCCTGTTACCAACCACATCCCTCTCTAGAGATAATTATGGGTGGTTGTTTTCCAATTTTGTGGGATGAAGTGAAGCCCTGGATATTCACTAATCTCCTTAACTTGGCCTGCAATAAAATAAGCACTCTTTGCCAGCCTCATTACTGTGAAAGAACAGGGATCAACCATAGGGGCAACAATCACAATTTATACATCTGGATTTTTCTGGTGGTTGAAAGAGTGATGAACATCGTGTTAGTTATGATTGTCAGCAGTAATGGGTAAAGGAAACAATTACTGCAAAGTTCAGGGCACAAAGCATTAAGAGAGTTGCAAATCCAAGTACTCTAGTTTAAAACATATTTATATTAAATTTAAAATCCAAATGACAAAACACTAGAGGGAGATACATCTTGAAATTTGAAAATAATAACTTGCAGTTGGGAAGAAAGAGGCAAGGAGAGACAATCTGCTGCCTTTTGGTAACCATTATAGTAAGCTTCCAAATTTATTCATTTTCCAAGACCAAATGAAAGGAAGGGGGAAAAACAGCAATACACTATAATTATTAAAAGGAATTTTAAACATTTTGAGAAAATCCTAAAACAGTTAACAATGAATAGAATGAAGGATGAACCAGATGACTTCTAATATTTGTTGATAAGAATTTTTCAAACCACAGTATTTCCAGGTTTTGGAAGAGTGGTCACCTAAGAGAAGGTTTGTGACTTCCTGGTTATGATGACTATTAGAATTCTTAACAATTGGAAACATTTAACATGATTGCCATTTAGTGTATAGCAGACATTTTAATAGCATATAAGACAAAGTAAAGGTAAAGGTTCCCCCTTTCCAGTTGAGTCCTAGAGGGCAGTGCTTATTTCTGTTTCTTAGCTGAGGGAGCCAGTGGTGTCTGAAGATATTTCCATGGCCATGTGGCCAGCATGACCATATGTTAAGGCACATGAAACACTGTTACCTTCCCACCATTGATCTCCTTGCATTTGCATGCTTTCAAACTGCTAGGTGGGCTGGCTCAAGTAACAGGAATTCACCCTGTTAGGCAGCACTCCAGTCTTGAACCTTGGGTTGTCAGCTCAGCATCTTTAACCACTGAGAATCACACACAAGATATACTACTAAGAAATGTGACTAAAAATAACTTCAGCTTCCATATGGCAGACTCATATAGCTACCAATATATACCTATATATTTAAAAAATAAAATAAAAAAATGACCTGCTCAGTGGGTTTGCCAATCGTCTATTTAATTGGGGCCTTATTATTTCCTAGAGCATAGTTTTTGTTTTAAAATGGTATATTTTGAGTAGAGAACAGTAAAGCAATGGAGATTTAAGTCATATTCAAATATGTACCTGGGTTATAGATGGTAGGGTGTGTCATCATCAGCATAAAGGAAAATAAAGATAGACTGCAAGGAAGGGAAGCTGGAATTCTGACTTAGCAAAGAACTCAGCAATATTACTAATGTAAAAGTTAAATAATACCAGGTGAGTATACACTTTTACTTACTTAATATATTATTTGGCACAAAATAGGTTAGAATACCAAAGATATTATCCTTAACTTGAATAGATATATCATGATATAATAGCATTATTAGCTTAAGAAGACAGTGGTCTATTGGTCTAATACACTAGGCTAAATTCTTTCAGGATTCATTTTTGTGGATAAAATCAAAGGCTCCCCACAAATCAATAAAGGTTTTGCAGAGGACACATTTATGCTGATTGTAGTATTTCTCAGCTAGTGATGCAGTATGGTATATTGATCTATAGATGAGTATTCAGACCTAAAGCTGGATAGCTCTAGGACAATGTTTCTCATTCTTGGCAACTTTGTCTGGACTTCAACTCCCCAAATTCTCCAGGTAGCCATGTTTCTAGGAGATGAAGTCTACACATCTGAAAGTTGTCAAGGTTGAGAAAACTTGTTCTGGGGTAAGCATGTTTTCAGAGGACCTCCAATCTAAAAGGTTTGCAATATAGAAATCAATAATATAATTTGCTGATTACAGGTAGATGTTTAATTGCTTGGTCATTTGTTGGATCACATTTATCATCTTTCTTGTAAACCAGGATAATATTAGAATTAATCCAAATTTTAGCAGGGACACGAAGAATTATTTATAACTGTGAAGAGGGGAGCATATAAAGATGACCAGCATATGGAAAAATTTCATTTTAAGAATTCTGGTAAAATTAAGTCTTTATCAGGAGCATTACTATTTTCCAACTGAGAGGTTTCCAATTCATTTTGGGACTCTGGAGGTGAAATTGGGGACCAATCATTATAGAAACAACAATATTTCTGTAGATGTCAGTATTTAAAATGATCTCAGTACCAATAGCTGTCTCTCAATGAATTTTCAAACTTTTGATATACATGTTTGCATTTTAAAATAGATTTTAGCACTTTGAGCATTAAAATTAAGGCACATAACATGACACCGAGCCAATATGAAAACTGAAAGAAAAGATCAATTAATTATTCTAAACTGTGACATGAACTTTGAGTTTCAGGGAAAAAGAACTTCTGAATAAGAAAGGTGAAAGAGAAATGTATCTAAAAAAGGAAACAAGTATACTTTTTGTTATTATTTTAAGTAGCTGGGGGGAAAAAGGAAGTAGGTGAATGTGTGAATGCAAATTCATGAACCAATTTCCTTACTGGGTAAATGTTATATGTATTATACTATTGTTCATTAATAAATCAGACTTCAAAACATAACTTTATATCAAATGGAAAAATGTGCTTTAAATAACTGCAGAGTGCTCTGAGAACACAGCAACCCACAAAGAATTTTAAAAAAATGTTTACTTTTACCTGCCAAACTGAGTGATTCTGCTGAAGATAACCTTATTACTTCTGGCTCTGTTACTATTATAAGATCATAGAATATTATATATCTATGGTTTGGCTCAGAAGAGTATGTTTATCTTTATTTCTGCTGATCTTTGAAATACTAATATTGCCTATAAATAATTTTCAAAATCAGTTATCCTCAAAACACAAGGCAACCCATGTTGTACATTAATTCAAAAAATGCACTTTTGTGTGGGTAACAATTCTATATCTTTTTTATTTTATTTTTTTAATCCTGAGGTTATGGTACATGGAGTTACCTCAGACAGGGCTCATAACTAGGAAAAGTTCTATTCTCCATAAAGATTCAGCTTTTAACCCAAATAAATCAATTGCAGACTTCATAATTTGATTTCTGTGCCATGGGGATTTACACTGACATCACCAAAACAGACAGGATTGCAAGATGAACAACATCAGGATCTCTTATTGAAAAAATTGTTTAAAGAAAACAAAAATTCCACCAACTTTGAAATCACACTTCTTTCAGAGTTACACTATTTTATCTCCTGTTTCAGCCATGTTAAATTCACACACATAAGTCTTCATATTTTTCTCATGAATAAGGACATGCATATTACCAGTGTGTAAAACCTGACATTTACTTGGTTCCGAATAATAAATGAGACTATTTTTAAACTTTTTGCAATGCTGTAACTTTGAGAACTGCAAATATTCATACACCAGGCAACAAATTGCTAATTATTCACATATTTAACAAATTCTTAATTATGTATGGATCTAGTTTCCCTTAATACAAATGAAATATTGCATTAATCTCATCCAAGAGTTGTTGATCCCATATCTGCATATATGGTTCACTCTCACTGATTCTAAATTCATTTTTTGCACTTTATAACATATGTGAAGAACTTTATGAAAACTAGTTATTCTGAAATGCCAGATGCTCAGAAACTTAGATTCCCACATTGTGCATATTTGTTTGGAAGAAAGTCTGATTACATCAGTGGGTATTTATTAAGACTTTGCTGTAATAAATCTATGCAGATCTTTAAAGAGGCTATTCATTTCTTCATAATTTAGACAGTGTTCCTCTGAAGCACTTTGATAAAATAGAGTCAACCATTTTCTCCAAAGGTGGTAAAAAAAAGAGGATGGTTTTGCTCAGCAACAGAACATGCTGTTTGTGAAATAATTTTACTAACTGGGACTTTTTATAGATATAGAATAATGTATTAGCATAAAGAGTATTACCATATCAGGCACATAAACCTCCAAAACATGAAGGGGAGATGGATCACTGAAGATTTCTAATCTCAATGCTTCTCCATTTTGACAAACGATTATAAAGAAAATATTTGGGGTTTTATTGTTGTTTAAGTGCATATATATTAGCAAAGACAACTATCAGTTTTGTCATTCATTAATGAAATGTTTTATTCTGGGTTCAAAATAACTGGTACAAAATTCAACTGTGGCTTTATAAGAATTTCAGATTAAACTATATCATTTTGACCAATGGTTACATGTTTGTTGCTCCTGCAATCCTTCCTTTTATTTCATGGTGACAAGGTAGGTGGGTGCAATATGGGACTTTTTGAAATGGAAATAATTTAATAATCATTTCATTAAAATTAGGTAGTACATTTTAATATATTTCAAGATTCATAAGCTTCTTCATAAATTAGGTGGAAATAACAGGAAATGAAATGTTAAATAATTATGGGACGAAAAATTGCAAATGACAGATGTGCCTAATTGCTATACCAAAACAAAAACTAAAAACTTCTATACAAACAAAAGTTAAAAACTTTTAGACACAAACACACACAAAAACCTGAACCAGCAAAAAAAGTATGTATGTATGTATATGTATATGTATATGTATGTATGTATGTATGTATGTATATGTATATGTATGATATATTTCCAAATACATTGATTTGATTGTTAAAAAAACAAAATGTATAAGTTATTACTAATGAACAGATATTATAAGCATATTAGTATACAAGTAGTCCTTGGCATGACTTGTGAGGTAGCAACTAATTGAAATTATAATGAACCTCCCTGGGGATACTTATGACTCAGATCTGAAGGATCTGAGGATCTGCAATCCTAAACTGTATTAACAGAAGGATACAATCAAGATCAAGGGATGTACTAATGCCACTCTATAAAGCCTTAGTAAGATCACACCTAGAGTACTGCATCTAGTTTTGTTCACCACGTTATAAAAAAGATGTTGAGACTCTAGAAAAAGTACAGAGAAGAGCAACCAGGATGATTTGGGGACTGGAGGCTAAAACACAACGAACGGTTGCAGGAACTGGGCTTGGCAAGTCTAGTAAAGAGAAGGACCAGGGGAGATATGATAGAGGTCTTCCAATATTTGAGGGGCTGCCACAGGGAGGAAGGGGTCAAGCTATTTTCTAAAGTGCCTGTAGGCCAAACAAGGAATAATGGATGGAAACTGAACAAGGAGAGATTTAACTTGGAAATAAGGAGAAACTTTCTGACGGTGAGAACAATCAACCAATGGAACAGCTTGCCCTTGGAAGTTGTGGGAGCGCCATCACTTGAGTCTTTCAAGAAGAGATTGGACTGACATTTGTCAGAAATGGTGTAGGGTGTCCCACTTGGGTGGGGGGTTGGACTAGATGACCTACAAGGTCCCTTCCAACTCTGATTATCTGTTATCTGTTATCTGATCTGATGGTTCCTCCCATGGTCATATGACTACATTTTAGGCATTCAGCAACCACCCCACATTTATAGCTTTTTGCAGTATCCCACAGTCTTGTGACCATGTTTTATAATGTTTTTTGCTGAAAACCAGCATTTACTTCCATTGTCCCATAGCAAATAATTGATTTGCTCAATGACCACACAGTTTGCTTAATGCCTGCTGCAAAAAATAAAATAAAAAATCAGATGTCAGTCATGTCATGTCAGTCATGTGGGTGGCCCATTTTATGGCCATCACAATTTATGGCCATAATGAGCATGCTCCAATCCCTTCATAAGTTGAGGGCTACCTATATTCAAGATGCAGACAAGAAACATATCACAAAGCTTCAGACAAGGGGGAAAAGTCATTTTCTAAAGACTGTGTATAGGATTGGCCAATTTTCACAAGGATGATTCATGGTGGAATAAGTAGGTTGTATGATCGACCGTTTGCTTTTTTGACATGAAGCTGTCCTTTAACTCGTTCCTCTATTTTAAGCTATTAATCTCAAACCCCATTTTTGTTTTTCTTCATTTTTTATGAGCTTACTATTGCAAGATTTCTTACTATTCCCCAGATTACATATAAATTTGCATGTGTCTCTCTTTAGAAAAAATAAAGTCACTTGATTGCTCTTTCCCACTGTCAGAGGACATTTGCCTATGGCAAAAAGCTGTTTTCTCACAATGAACTCCATTGTAGACTTTTGTAGAGGTCTAACAAAACTGACTTCTGTTTCTTTTCAGAGAGCTAATCTGACTACGGAACTGATTTGTTTTCATGACTAAGTTAAGATGTACCAGCCTTATATTGGGATTTATCTCAATTATCAAATATTAACCTATCTTCAGCTATGATTACATAATTAAACAAGTTGGCAGGAAATCATTTCTGATATATAATACAATGTAATATCTTTTTTAAAAAATATCACAAGCATCATAAATCTGACACTTTATCAGAACTAAATTGAGCTGAAACTACTCACACTTAAGAACAATGTCAAAAAGTGTCTTTCCTTTTCACTGAATTTTGATAGTTCCATATTGACATTTCTCATTTCCCTCACGGACATAACTTTGAGGGAACACCAGCTTCAAATAAAGTCATCCATCCCCTAAAGTACTTCTTAATGGGCAGCATCATGTGACTGACAAATCAAGGCAAGAGACAGCCAGCCATCAACGAAAAAACATGGCTACAGAAAAGACTGAATGATGGGAAAACAAAAACATTACAAAATCCCAACTGAATATCTATCTACTAGATAGCTTTCTTCTGCAAAGGTAAATAAATAAAAAAGAAAAAAAGTCAGGTACAATATTCTGAACAAATTTCTGTACAATATTCATAACTGTAACTGTATATCTTTTGTAGTTTCTTCTTTAACATGAAAGGGATAGCTTTGTTTATCTCTTCTAACAAATCAAACAGGAGTCTTGCATCTTACTGAGGTAACACATTTATTGCTATTTAAGCTTTCATAAATCTCAGGCCACTCCGTCAGATGTATAGACTAAAGTTTCAAAGGAGGAGAGCTGACTGAGGAGAAGGAGATTGAACTGTATTGTATTTCTGCCTACATTTCTCATATTTTTCCTCTAAACCATATTGTATGCAATATCTATTTTTTGTCTGTCTGTCTATCATCTGTTTATCTATCTATCTATCTATCTATCTATCTATCTATCTATCTATCTATCTATCTATCTATCTTTCTATCTCCTTTTCTTGGAACTTGCTCCAGCTATCTGTCCCTCACTTGGGACTTACAAAAATTTATAGATTTTATTTAACCAATTTTATGCAAATAACATTCTATTCACTTTAGTCTTGATTATTACCTCTACTCATAATAGAATACCTTATGCTTGAAATTTTAGGCTTAGACAGCTTAGAACTACACTGACTTTGGTCTGACCTAAGCGTAGAACACAAAATTATCCATTGCAATGACCTACCCATCAAGGACTACTTCCACTTCAACCATAACAATAAATGAGCAGATAATAGATACAAACTCAAGGTAAACCACACCAAACTCAATTGCAGGAAATACAACTTCAGCAACAGAGTGATCAATGCCTGGAATACTCTATCTGACTCTGTGGTTTCTTCCCCAAACCCAAAAAACTTTAACCTTAGACTGTCTACTGTTTGACCTCATCCCATTCCAAAGAAGTCTTTCAGGGGAGTGCATAAGCACACCAATGTGCCTATCATCTCTGTCCTAATGTTCCCTTTTATTCTTATCCAATTCATGTATTAATAATCATGTTTATACTTATATCTGTTATATAATAGATGCTCGACAAATAAATAAATACAAATACAAATAGATTAAATATAGCTGATAGTCTTGTCATATCTATAGTTGTACACATGTACACACTCAGATCCTTCATCTTTTTTGTTTGCATTATTTAAAGTTTTTCAATCTAAAGTTTTACCTGAATGGTGCAGAATGAAAGGTTTTATTTCCAACTGTTACCAGTTGTTCTTAAAAAAAAATCCGCTCAATAACTATTACATAAAAATAATTACAGTACGTTGTGGGATTTTAAAAAAATCAATCAACTCTTTATACTTTATGAATAACCAGCAGTTTGGTTCTTATACTGTCAAAATAACAGCAATACCATGTAGTGAACAAATTTATAAAATAAAAATACTTAACACATATACTGAAAGAGCTGTTTTCATGCTGATCTACTATACCTGAGCTACCACAACTTAGATCACTACATAGCAGCAAAATTTAATGATTTCTTTCTCTCATCTGTCATCTAGTTATCATCTGAATTTTGACAGCTTAGGTACAGTTCTAATGCCACTTTGTTTTGTTTTTTGTTTTGTTTACTGCAGGGATGGACTTGTTTAAATGCCAATCAAGTCTGGGGTAAGCATGTATATGTTACTTGGAATTTTAGCCTTCATTATTAGCATTTTTAAAAGGTGAAATTAGCATTTACTATGGCAGTCTAGGCCTCTTTTTTCCAACTTTAGAAAACCACATTTCTCCCCTTCTGAGCCAAGGTCACTTCCTTTGATATGCAAAAACTAGCCTTTTCCTTACCTAAACAATAGGGAGAATATTCAGGAGCTCTCTGAATACACCAGTGTTAAGAAAGAAAAAACTCTGAATGAGAAAGGAAATGATGAAACCTGCAAATTTGCCATTTTTGGAAAGGTATCTAGAATCAATATTTTCTATTGTTCAATTTTCATGTCTAATCAATGTCTTTTATTGTTTGATTAGTTGCTTTCTGATGCATCACATATGCAAAATTTATGTATCATTTGTTTCTGTACCATATATATAACACAGACAACCTTAATAAATATTTTTGCTTTGCCTGAAATGCTTCTGGTTTGTAGGGGTATGTTTTTGAAAAAGCTGCTTCAGATAGTATTTTTTTTTCAAATTCAAAGACGGTCCATGCCTGAGTTTCTAGGCAACTTGTAGCTCTTCTGAATATGGTTAACTGGACGACTTGATTTTTGGTAAAAGCTCACACTGTTTTATATTCACAACCAGGAATACTGTGTAGCAGTCTTCCTCTGCTTTGAACTTTTCCTGGCTTCCTGAATAGTTCAGATTTTCCAAAGGATAATTTCTCAATGTTAATCTGAAGAGGGATTGTTAAAAAGGCTTGAAAATGCCTTTCTTCCAAGGGTTCTTTTTTTTTCCTGCTGGGAGTGCTCCAGAGTAAGGACACAGACAGGCAGCTACTTGGAAGGCAGGTTCCTTTAATTTTCAGGAAGGCAAGAGATAGCAAGAAGTCTGCGTTCCTGGGGCTAGCCAGCTTTGTGTAATAAACTCCTGATTTTTATACCTTTTCTCCTTTTGTGTGTGAGTGCTTAAATCCTGTCAGGGGGAGTTGTCTTCATTTCCGTCAGGGGGTAAACTCTGCGGGGTGGTTTGATTGGATTATTAGTTCCATTTCTTATATTTGTTTAGTGGCAATCTCCTGTCTGCTATGTGTCTTTTGTCTATTTGTTTTGCTGATTTGGCATGGCCTTTTGTTTGTAAGGGATTTCTTTTTCTTGTTTCCCTAGCTTTAATTACTTGGCTTTTGTCTAGGGGGCTTCTTTCAATACCTTTTATCAAATCTCTTTTCCTATGCAAGTTTGCTTTTATGGGTAGCCTGATGTTCCCCTCGCATTTTTTCTGCTTGGGTGTCACTCCTGTCCTGGTGAAGAGTGGTCTCTGATTGAATGTCTGGGTATACTTGTTATTTGTGATCAATCTGGATCATTATCATAGCTGCCTGTCTCCCCTTTAATTTTCTCTTCTGAGAGGGAATACAGGCCTTTAGGCAGCTAAGGCAGGGTGGTACACAGACAGAGGCAACACATGGGGGCTCCAAAGACACAAATGGTGACTGCGGTTGTTATGAGGATTTTGAGCCAATGGAAATCTGGCATCCATGAGAAGAGCCATGAAAAGTCCAGGAATGATTGCTCCTGACCAACATTCTGAGATAGCTCTTTCAGGTGGTGGATGTCCCTCCCTACGAGTTCTGAGGTTTCATCCAGATTGAGGCAACACATCCCTTGGAATTTTTCGCAGCCATAGTTATGCTTCAAGAGAAGGAAGCCTATTGCTGCCCAATTCTCCAAGGTGGCTTTTCTGACCTCCCTCAGTTCTCTGTTAAGGGCATCCAGGGCATGGGAGGTCAAATTCAAGCTTTTTGCCAGGGTACATGCTAGTCTATTCAAATTTTTAGAATTTTTGCACTGCCAATCCAGGTACCCCTACCAAGGATATTGCCAATGGGATGTATTCTGTTTTTGTGGGAAGGGAGACTTTGGAATCACAGTCTGAGTCTAGGGTTTGGAAGGCTCTCCTGTGTCGTCTCTGTATGGATGGCATAAGCATGGTTAACCTTCCCAAGGTGCAGGGGCCATTTGTGGCATTTGCAGGAAGGTATGAGTAGGCTTTTAAGCCACAAAGGAAAAACCATCCTGGTGGGAGCTTCAGGTAACTATATGAAAATGATATGGTCTCTGTATAGTTGCATTTTAGTTCTGTGTTGCTAAGACTGGTGTATTCTGTGACCCTAGGTGTGCTGCACCCAGTGACATTATGATTTCCCTCCTGCTAAGCAAAAGTTCTCTTGCTAAACATTCCCATATGTTTTCCTTTCTCTGGCATAAGCTTTGGTTCCAGGAGCGCAGTTTCTTGTGTTACAAATGTTACAATTATTACAGATAATAATACATAGAATACATTGCATTTCATGTTCCCCATTGCTAGATTTCTTTTCTTCCCTTCCTCCCCCCTCTTTTTTTTTAATAGCAATATAAAAAATGTAAAAGGTCAAGTATCAAAAAATTATGAGTAAAGTCCTTTTTGTTAAAAAAAAAAATACGATGAAAAAAGGTTTAAAAAAAGGAAAAAATGGAGAAGGTGAGACAAAAATTAAAAAAAGTTTATAACTCAGCACCTGAGAGTCCAGTTTTGTGTAATGCAACCTTTGCACTTGGTTCCTCACAGTGGTGTGGTTTAACAGTGTTGAAGAATGCTGCAAGCGTCCATTGATCTGTGTCCCGATCTTTCTTGAGTTTGATGGGTGGGATTGATTGTGGTGGAGTTTGGCTATGGTCTATGACTGCTGGCTTTGCATGTGTCCAATGTAGCCAAAAGTCTCATTCTGCAAACCTTTATGGCAGTGTGTGTAGTCAGTAAAACTTGGTGGGGTCCTTTCCACCTGGGTTGTAGAGGGGAGGTTCTGGTGAAGAACTTGATCCACACCCAATCTCCTGGCTCATATGGATGCAGGGCTTCTTCCGGGGTAAAGTCTGTGTCAGCGCACTCTGGGTCCAGAGGGTCTGTAGTCTCTTTTGCAGGGCTGTAAGATAAGAAGAGAGAACCCTATCCCCCTATCTAAGCAAAGGGAATGAGGATCTAGGCTGAGAATGAGGATCCTAGTAGGGTATGGGGGGTTGACCAAAAAGGATCTCAAAGGGGGTGACCAAAAAGGATCTCAAAGGGGGGAAATACCTATATCTTGTCTTGGTCTGGTTTTGAAATAAAAGAGGGCAATTGGGAGCACTTGTGGCCAGGAGAGGTGTGTCTCCTTTAAATAGTCCCACTTCTGATGTATCCCAGCCCCATAAGGAGGGTGGCAGGCTTTTTAAATCTTCATGGAGTCCTGTGTTGCTGGTTATCAGCATGATTGTCTTGTATGTGCCTTTTCCTGGGATTTCCAATTGCAGCCCCTGTTTTCCACATGTTATGGTAACTTCCATTTTACACAGGAGATCCCTTCCTAGTAGAGACAGTGGGGACTGGGGGCAAATAGTAAATGCATGGTCTACTGTGAAAGGTCCTAGTTCTACTGGTACGTTGTGGGTAAATTCTACAGGGATTATTTCCCCCCCCACTCCCATTTTGTTATCCTGAGCCCCTTCAGCCACTGAAGCTTTATATGGTGGTTCAGTAATTAATGAAGAGGTGGCTCCGGTATCAACTAAGCAATTGTATTTCTTTCCTCCTATAAGGATAGTAACAATGGGTTCCCCTTCTGGGCCGTTTTTTTAAAGGGATAGCTAGTCCATTGAAGGTAGCCATGAATTCAGTGCTTTCATTATCATGCTCTAGTCAAGAAGGGGGTAAGTCTTGTTCTCTCCTTTGCTCCCATTGATGTCTACTGTTATTATTTTTTTGGAGGAAAGGGAGCGCTGTGTGGTGCCTGATGACTGAAACTTTGTTGCTCAGTATAATGGGCTGGATTATTGCCTGGCCTCATGTTTCTAGGTGGTGGGTGATACCGGTTGCAGGGGGGGTGGGGTGTTGCCTACATTACTTGCTGAAATGACCTTCCTGTCTGCACCTATAACAATGCTGACATTTGCCTTGCGACCATCCTGCTTTATCGCAATACTAGCATTTCTTTGAATTATAGGGGTTTTTACCTGACATTTGTCTGGCATCATGTTTCATTACAGCAAACATTTTAAAGTCTTCCTGTCTTTCTACTCATCTCTTTCTATCTTTCTCTTCCTCTTTCAGCTTGTCTCTTTGATCATAGACAAAGTTAGCAATCCTGTGCAACTCTGCTATGTCTAAGGTTGGCCAGTTAGAGATGAAGCAGTGGAAATGTTCTTTAATATCTAAGGTAGACTGATCCACGAAGGCTGAAGCTAAAATCCTTTGGTCCTTCAGGCAGCTAAGGTCTAGGTGGGCATATGCAGTAGCTGCTTCTGACAAGTGGACCCAAAAGGCATCAGGGTTTTCCTTTTCCCTTTGTGTTGTTGTTTTTTTTTTTTTTTTTGAAATTCAGACTAGTTTAAAAGTTTTTTTCTTATTTCCTCTAGAGCTTCTAGTAAGTTATCTTTTGCTCTAGTGTATTTGTCCCATTGATTGGTATCATTATAATCCCAGTCAGGGCGATGTATTGGCCCTGCGATGTGGGCTGGGGCTGCCTGACCAGGGATAGTTGGTGGTTTGGCTATTTGGTCTGTTTTTTTTTTTTTTTTTCCAAACAGTTTTAATAGTTCGTCTTTCATTAGAAAGACTTGTAACAGCTGAGTCATGTCACCCCAGGATGGATTATAGCTGTCTATGATAGATTTCAGGGTTTTAATAACTGTTTGAGGATCAGCCCTGAAAGCTGGGGTATCCTTTTTCCAGATGACTAGGTCAGAGGCAGAGAAGGGAGTGTGGGTAAAAACATATTCTAGTTGTCCCCTATTTCTGCCTGGCACTGGCTTGCTTAAAGGGGAGCCATAATCTGTGCCTCAGTATTCCCTTCCCTGAAATGGGTTTCAGGCTTTTCTTTCTTTCTTTTTTTTATTTTTCTCAGTCAGGTCTTTGGTCCTAACAATTTCAGCCCAGCAGTACCAATAGGGTATTTGGCTGGGCTTAATGCATGTTCTAAGTGCTTTCAGGGTTTTATAATCTAAAGTACCACTATCAGGCCAAATTTGTCTACCCATGTCATCTCGCAATAAAGCCCACTTTTTGCTAGCCCACTTTTTGCAAATTCTTTTCACTTCCAGTTAGGACAGGCACTTGCCTTTCGTCCCAAGCCTCAAGTAATTTATCCAAGGGGGTCTCTTCCATTGCCCTCGAGCTACAACTTCCCATATTCCTTACCTGATGTGGGGATTACTTTGGTTTAGCCGGGCTCCCGCCGTCAGTTTTCAGACAAAAAAGGTCTGGAAAGGACTCCAGTTTCCCTACACACGGAGTACGGGCCCCTTTCTCATAGGGAAACTCCGCCAGTCAGTTTTAAGACCCCCCTAAAAAACGGGATCTTGGAGGACCGTCTGCCCCCTAGCAGCACAGTACGGGCCCCTTCCTACACTCAGCCAGTCAGTTTTCAGATCTCCCTTAAAGGTGGGGATCTGGAAGGACCTGCTCTGCTTTGTAAGGCAAACTATTTCCAATTTTGTTTGCCAGCAGCCGGTACGGGCCCCTTCTAAATGCACAGGGCTTTACTTGCGGGATGCACTGGGACTATTTATTCTGCTTTCTATTTATTTCCCAACAACAGTTCCTTTCTCAGCCCACTCGGTTTTTCTTACGTCCTTCAGAAGGACTCACACTCTGTGATTACCCCTTGCGTTCCCAAATCCAGCCGGTCACGGCTTGTTGGAGCTAGCAGCTGGCTGGGGTGTGGCTGGCAATCACAGAGGAGGTGAGGTCCCACTGTTTCAGCAGAGAAAACCCACACTCACACACCTGGTACACTCACGCTTCCACTCCCTTCCCTAGTAAGATTATAAATTTGAAGTGGTACTCACCTGCTTTCAAGTAGCTGTTGAGCAGAAAAAAGCTCAAGGATTCCCTTTACTACCCTTATGCCTTCCGGGCTGGGTCTGTGGATGTTTTCCCTGGACAAAGAAGGTCCATGCCGGCTGGGTTTGGATCTGCGGGCCCGGTCCGGTGGCAGGGTTGGCTGGAAAACCTTCGTGGTTGCCAATTGTTAAAAAGGCTTGAAAATGCCTTTCTTCCAAGGGTTCTTTTTTTTCCTGCTGGGAGTGCTCCAGAGTAAGGACACAGACAGGCAGCTACTTGGAAGGCAGGTTCCTTTAATTTTCAGGAAGGCAAGAGATAGCAAGAAGTCTGCGTTCCTGGGGCTAGCCAGCTTTGTGTAATAAACTCCTGATTTTTATACCTTTTCTCCTTTTGTGTGTGAGTGCTTAAATCCTGGTGTTGTCTTCATTTCCGTCAGGGGGTAAACTCTGCGGGGTGGTTGATTGGATTATTAGTTCCATTTCTTATATTTGTTTAGTGGCAATCTCCTGTCTGCTATGTGTCTTTTGTCTATTTGTTTTGCTGATTTGGCATGGCCTTTTGTTTGTAAGGGATTTCTTTTTCTTGTTTCCCTAGCTTTAATTACTTGGCTTTTGTCTAGGGGGCTTCTTTCAATACCTTTTATCAAATCTCTTTTCCTATGCAAGTTTGCTTTTATGGCTAGCCTGATGTTCCCCTCGCATTTTTTCTGCTTGGGTGTCACTCCTGTCCAGATGAAGTTCCCTTTCCACAGGATGATATTAGGTATCTCCTAGCAATATGAAGCAATGTTTACCTCAGCCTTTTTTTGGAACATTTATCTACAAACTGTAAACCTGTTTTTCTGAGTTCTACTCCCTTCAGCCATCAATGGTGATCTTCAGAACTTTTACCAAACCTCAACCAATTGCTTGATTCTGGTCTTAAGATCTGATTAATTGAGTGCTTATTTCTACCTGACACTTTCCCTAATGGCCTTCTTTTAAAAGTCTATATAAAGGACTTTCAAGCTAACTACACACAGCCACACAGCCACACAGAGAGTTTCTCCCACTTGGCATTTTCAGACTGACAGTTTGATGGCTTCCATCTTAGCTATTGCTATTAACAGAACACTGATAACCATCTTACACTGAATGCAAAGTAGCAGCACTATGTTTCTGACCTACTTGTTTACATTATAATACTTTTTAGAGGTAACTATCAGCATATAAAATTATGAAAGATTTTATTTACTGAGGATAACAAGGATGCTTCCAGGCCTTGAAAATGTCCCACCTAGGTCACAATATAGTTTTCTCATAATCCCATATCTTTTGTTAGGCAGATCTGAGAGGATTTCATCTCAGAGTTGGCAGATTGAAGGAAAAGAAATCTTTTGCCTGATGAAACTTTTTGGGAAGTATAAACTTGGTGAGGCTGGGCTAGATTACTGCCCTCAGGTGAGAGGTAAGGTAAGGGCAAGGAGGTAGGTCCTGCCTGTCAGGGCTTTTAAGTGTTGGGTTTCCCCTTCTGACCCATGTGAAAGAAGAGTGGTTGAGGGATAATGATAGGGGCATGAGGGCTAAAAGCCATAGGTGTTGACTGCAAGGTGTTTACTGCAATGTAGAAGCCTCAAATTCTTGAGCTGGGTGTACCTTTTCCACAACCAGTGTGGATGGAGTGTGTGGGCCCTTTTAGATGTTTTATTAAAAAAATAAATTAATGCCATTTTAAAATGAACTTGGTGCTTTGCTATTATATAGAAGCAAGAAAGTCATATACATAGATTAGAAATGAATGTAAGAACAAATGTTGTGCTCATAGCAATAGATATAAGGTATGCCAATTAGTAGGAGAAATTAGGCTATTCCTTATTAGGAAAATAAAATTTGACAGTCCTAGTTGATAACATCTGACTATAAAATGCCTTTGCACCACTTTTAAGGAGCTAGGAGCACTCAGTGCCAGATGCTTTTTGCCTTGTGCCGCTAAGTAAAACTTTTGAACTGTGAATTACAGCATCTAGGTTTTGATCTGAGAAAGGAATGAACTATGGCATGGAAAGGTGAGGTGTGGGGTGAAAATAATATCAGGGAAGAAATAATGAGTTGCAGGATTGAGGTGGTGATGGGCATGGGGAGATTTCTCTTTCCAAGGGAAAACAACCTCAGGGATTAATATTTAATATTGTCATGTCTCAGCTATGTGTTCTCAGCTCCAAAGCTTAGTCTTTGGAGCCTCAGAGGCCCTGAACTCTGATTGTTGTTACTTTATGCTAAGTCACCTGTAATAAAGCTCACCTTGTACATGATTTGACTGTAGATGAGAGAACTCACCAGGTGTCACTGAAACTTGGCTGGCATCTGTCAGATATACGCTGTGCCTGAAGTCATTGAAATCAAGGATGAATTGGTTGGGTAACTACAGAGTTATGGTTCTGGGAAAATTCAATCTACTTCCCTGTGCCCAAGATGGTTTGGGAGTCATAGTAACTATGGCATCCATGGACCTGATCCAACTTATTAAAGGCCAAATTCACAGTAGGGATCATACCTTCTGAGTAAGGAGGGGTTAGGAGAGCACCTTTAAAGTCTCTGTGTAGACTATTCTAGTTATCTGTAGGACAGATAACTTCTTTCAGATAACTATGGCAGATAACTTCTTTCAGATAACTATGGCATCCATGGACCTGATCCAACTTCTTCTTTCTTTGTTCAGCTTCTTTCTGAGTTGGATTCTCTCTGAGCAAGTCTTATGAAGTGTTTGAGGCACATCCTAGCTTGGTTATCTGTGAAGAGTTCAAGCTGGTTGAACCTGAGTAAGAAGACAGGGTCCTTATTGATAAGAGATTGCCTGGTGTCTTGGATCCATGGTCTTACTGCTCCTTTTAAGTAGGGTACTTTAGACCTCAGATCTCTCCATCTGCATAAAGCCTCTGGGTGAGACAGTTCAGCAGCATGCAGTGCAGTATCATCAGTATATGGATCCTGCTGCTATACATATTCATCCCATATAGGCCATGTGATGCCATTCAGGTGCTTGTCCACTGTGCAGTCCTAATTATCGGTGTTTTTCCTGTGCTACACTGCTGTTGCATAGATGTATTGCTTTCCAGTTTCTGAGTGTCAGTTAAGGTGCTGGTTATTGAAATCCTGAATGTCATGAAGTGGGTTATTTGTATGACTGCCTCTTTCTGATGGTATCTGGCCATTGCACCAGGTCAGATAGAGTGGGCATGTCAGATTTCATTTCTCAGATGTCACAATGGAACCCAGGAGGCATGCTTCTTCTGAAGCAGGCCCAGCTCTTTAGAACAGCCATTCCCCTACAGGAAGGCACCTACATGAAGGCCCCTACATGAGGATTTGGCTTTTTCTCCAAGCACTGGATTAGGATATAGGAGTGAGCCCATTAAATATGGATTTGATATGGTAATGTGATGGTGCTATAGTAAGAACTGGGATACATTATTTAGTGTAGTGTGGAGATGCTGTTTTATTTCTTTGCTTTTATTTGTTGTTATTGTGTGTTGTCTCAGATTATTGTAAGGTGGATAACTGTATAAATTTAACAAATCATCAAATAAATGAAATTATCTGAGCACCTGGCCATTTCATGTAGTGCAGCTTTCATATAACATAAGTGGGAAATTTTGCCCAGAAGCCACTGCCAAGGAAAGTTTTGAATATAAGTTAAGTGCAGATGTATTCATTGCAATCAGAAGGCTTCCCTGAAGGCTCAGAAATCTTTATTAGGAATCTTCAATCTGCCTTAAGGTTTCTGTTTCTAACAAAGCAATACCTACCATTCATGACTGAGCTCATGTAAAATTTGTGTATGCATTCCCAAAGGCACTATTATGAAAAAGAAAAGATATTCCAAGAGATTCAGTTAGGAAAAAAAATGTTAATCAATCAAATCTAAATCTGACAATCTGGATAATCTGCAGGATCCAGTAAAACTCAGAAAACTTTTACTTTAAGCAATGAGCTAGGAGAAAGAACTGTCCCCTCTCTGACAAAAGAGAAAGGATGCAGCTCTATTTTGTTCAAGACTTTTGGCTTCCCAATCTGGCTTCCATCACATAAGAAAAACACACACATACACTTTACGTTGGCATGTGTTTCTTATGTGATGGGAGCCACCACAACACTGTAGTTTCCTGAATGTAATAAGGGTTAAAGAAATGCTAAAAGCAATGTAAAATAAGGTGCTACTGGCATATATACTTTGATAATGAAATGACAGAAAAGGTGCACATATAAGTATTCCCAGCTGATTCCCAGAAATCTTAAAGCAAGGCTGATTGAGAATAGAGAGGTGGGAGCAATTCAAAACTAGAGAACTAGAGAGAGCTAACAGTGGGTGCTGGGGGAGGGGACTGTTGTTGCCGCCACCTGCTGTGTGTGTGAGCTTGCATCTCAGGGACCTGACTCCGGGGTCCCTCAAAGAGCTGGGAGGCACGAGAACTGTGTGGCCGCCACCTGCTGTGTGTGTGAGCTTGCATCTCAGGGACCTGACTCCAGGGTCCCTCAAAGAGCTGGGAGGCACGAGAACTGCGTGGCCCAGATTAATTGCTTTTGGGCGCCATTTCTTCTGTGGCCCACCAGTGGGCTGAGGCCTGCCAGTTGGCAACCACTGGTCTAGTAGGCCATCACCACCCAATCCTGAAGCCCAGTGCTGTTCAGAGAATTCCAACTATGAAAACCTACACTGCTGAACTTAGTATGCATTTAAAAACAACAGAGAGACATGTTGTCACCATCATCATCGTGATCATCATGATCATGATCATGATCATCATTAACATCATCATCCACTTCAAGCCAATAGCTTTCTGCAAGTCAGACAAGTTATAATCAGCATTTGTCTACATTATCAATGGTAGCACAGCATAGAGAGATACTGGATGAGAGTCATTATCGTAGGTGAAGTGGTTCCTGGATCTACACAGTAGCCAATGTGTAGAACATTGCTTCAAAGAAAGAACAACAAGCAAAGGCAAATATTGAGCCAGCACAACCTGGAAAATACCACTTTTAATTTAGGAATAACAATGCATTTGCAGTGGGCTGTGAGGTAGTAGAGGGCAATGTCCATTTTTCCCTTCAACAATGGTTGATATCTAGTACTCTTGTTGAGTAGTCTGGAAATGT
The DNA here is from genome assembly GCF_049901715.1 of Pseudonaja textilis. Lineage (NCBI taxonomy): Eukaryota > Metazoa > Chordata > Lepidosauria > Squamata > Elapidae > Pseudonaja > Pseudonaja textilis. The sequence continues at coordinate 148,482,386 of NC_141992.1, read as the reverse complement.
AGATATGTCCACCAACTAAAAGTAGCCTTCTGTAGTTTCAGGCTGAAATTTTTCCAGTCCCACTGAGAATATCTGCCACTTCAGTAGTGATGGAGGTCCCTTCTGCATGTGAATATGTCTGAAAAGAGTGCTTGAAGTGGCCACCCCGGGTCTTTGAGGAAGAACTTCACTCCAAACAGTGAAGATTGTGGAAGTACTTTGCCTAATACATCAAAAGCTCCTCCAAATAGATGGTTAAGACCTGTTAACAGGTATAAATAATCATCTGTTAAAACCATTTAAGTTGTTGGTCACCTTATGCTAGTGAATGCAACACTTTAATTGTGTGCGTCATGAAGAACTGTTTCATTTTTCCTGTTAATGTTCTCCCGCTATTCAGGAAAGGGAGATGGAGCCATGTGCAGCTCTCCGCTTTTCCAGCTGCCTCTCCCAACATTGAAGCCTCGGAGATGCAGGGAAAGCCACTGCAGTGGTAGCACCCCGAGTTGCTTGCTTCTCCACTACTGCTTCCTCCTTCTCCAGCACCTCCTTCTCTGGATAGGGCAATTCTGAACTAACCAAGCATGCTAAGGCAACTCGGGCTCTACCACTGCAGCAGCTTTGCCCTGCTGCGCATAGAAACCTGGGAGGCTGCCGGTACTGAGCAAGCCCAGGCCCATGCCGCCCACCCTGCCTGGGTTGAGGACGGAGTGGGCCGCCAGCAGGTGCCCGACAAGTAAGGAGTCCAGGGTTGCATGTAGTTGGGAAGCCCATGGCTGGTGCCCAAGTGGGATCAGAACCGAACACCCAATCACAGAGGCCATCCATCATGTGATATGGCTGGCATCTTCAGAGGCAAGATAACTTATGAGTCATCTGATGCTTCTGTAGATGCAAGCCATTTTCTAAGTTCTTTTATTATGTGCTTAGCAGAAAATTGCTTTCTTTTCATTTTTGCTATAGTTTGCATAATGTTAGAAAATCCTCTAGCTCCCTCCCCCTTGCTTGACTTTTTCATACTAAAAAAATCAACTATTGAAATTGTTCTTTAGATGGCAGCTTCAGTTTCTTTTATTTGCCCTTTCCTTCACCCTTTTCAGCTCTCCTATAGTTTTTAAAAATCCAATAATCAAAGATGCTCACAGAATTCCAAGTGCTGCAACTTTGTCTAGAATACTGTACGGCAACATTTCTTTATGATTCCTAATGTAGACTTTTTTTTCTCTAGCGATCACAGAATAGTTCAGCCTGTTCATGGAGTTATCCTTGCTGATTCCAAAATCTCTTCCCAGTCAATGACCAGAAACTCACACCCATCAGCTGGGATCTTAAGCTTAAACAGGCTTTACTCAGCTTGGCAAGACTAGTGAAGAACTCTCTATTTGCTTGTTCTCCATCAGCTCCTATCTGATTTATAAAATTAGTGTTCAAAGCCTCCTGCATCTCCTTATATCTTCTCTAGCCCATTGGAGTAACAATATTCTTTTAAATTAGCTGTGGTTTTGAATGGTGTGTCTGAGCATTGCACAATAGACACTGCTGGGATAAAATTACATTTCACTAAATTAAAATTAAATTAACCCTATAACAATTTATTTACACAATAATTCCCTGTGTATTAAATCATTTATTATTCATACTGTTATCTTAAAAGTTAAGATGTTGGCTGGGGAATTTTGGGAGTTTGAGTCCAAAAATCTTAAAGTTGCTAATTTTGGAGACCCCTGGTTTAGGGGCAATTTTGAGAGTGTTTGCTCAAGCTACACTCAAGACTGGCTGGAATCCTTATATTAAATAAGAATGGCCACCTATTAGTAGCATAGAAGTCTAGAATAGCATAGTAGTCTAGAAACTCCACTTCAAATTCTGTGCGTATGTGTATTTTTCTTTTCATAAACTTTATGCCCGCTCTCTTGACCTGTGCTTGATATCTTGCCCCAATTCCTTGTTTGGACAAGCAAAAATTCCATCTGCTTTTTTTTCAGAATGAGATTCATTCTCAGGTTTATCTTGTATTGATATCCTTGAGTATCAATTAAAAACTTACCTGCAACCATTATCTAATCTGAGTCAAAAACACACTTTTTTAACAATAGTGGAAGACCAACACAAAGAGTGATCCAATCTTTCATACAAGTGCTCTCCTCTTTGCAAAAATATAATACTATCAAAACAGGAAAATATCAAATAGCAATTATTTTGTGGTAATGTCTTAGAGAGGCTATGTAAAAAGTGAATGAATGTGACATGTTGTGGACATTCAACACAGTGTTTACTTTAATTTCAATTTCAGTTCCAGAAGTGCCACAGAATCTAAGGCTTTCAAGATTATAAAAATAACATATTAACATGACACAACCTCCATCTCCTTTTGTACAGGTGTGTGCTATCACAATGCATGCCCCAAAAGGTCGGTCTTGAATCATGATGCTATGATGCTACTTTTGTCACGTGCCTTCCTTCACTGTCCTTGCAATTCTTCTGGTCCCTGAACTGAAAATATTGAATAAAATAAAGTTGTATTAGTAGTACAAATCCAGGAGAGGGCCTGGCAGAACTGGGGCAGAGTTAAAAGAGACATAAGCCTGGAATCCCTAGATTGGCACAAATGAATTTAAGTCCCCCACCCAATTCTATAGGTCCTTATCTAATCACAGACAGATGTTAACTTTTAGTTAAGACGATTCTTGTGTATGGGCATGGTTACCAATAAATTAGTTTAACTGGACCTTTATGTGTGGACCTGATGTTCTGTACCTGACAACAAAGCATATATGTTCTTGTCACTATAATAAGAATTCAGTCTCCTCCCCTTTTTCCTGGGAAATACTACTAACATTACAACGTAAATTATTCATACTTGAAGACAGTGTGATTTTAGTCTCTGTATCCCCCTTTTCTAAGAAATTTAGAATATAAATCTATTTTCACCATTAAATAGTCCTGCCATAGTACATCTTTCAATAACCTGCTCATTCAACAAACTTTTGTCACAAAATTAATCTCAGCTAGATTCTTCATATCATTTTGCCTCACAATTAATCTTCACTGAATTTTTTGAAGGAAAACATTCTTCTCCTTTGCTTGGCATGATCAGTCAAGACATACAAATGAACCTTTTGATTCTTGGATCCTTCATTTTCAATGTGAGGGATAGTTACCCTGCTATACCAGTAGGATATATAACATTTGAGAATGTCTAGCATAGAAATCTCCAACAGCAACCTTGGGAAGATGAAATGCTCAATGATTGATGATTACTTGATGTATCAAAAATGAGAACATGGTGTTTTTAAGGAGTTCCTTGAAATTATCTCATATGTTTAGACAACATGCAATCTGATTTAATTTAGGAATATGTCTCACTGACATCTACATTTTCTATTCTCACAGAAGAAAGTACAAAGATTATTTATATTTACTGATAATATTGATTAAGTGGGATGTCATTGTTTTGGTGTGAAGAGCTGCATGACGCATTGAAGAACATTTCAGAGCCCGCGTGAATGGGGCAAATTCATCTCCACCTGCTGTGGGAATTGACAGAAGGCAGAGGGGAGAAGAAAGAAGGGAAAATCACAAAAGTAGATCATGATGCAAATGTGTATCTGTTCACCACTGCCTGTAATTCGATTTGCACAAAGCTCTATCCCTGCTCCCCCACCCCACACACAGTTATGCAATTTTTTAAAACTCTCTTTGGGTCGGATCTGCTTACAGTCATTCTCCCCAGGTAAAACTATTGACAACTAATAATGATATTAGTTGTCAATAGTAGACAATATTCTTATACGGAGAGATTGCTAAGTTTGGCATGGTTAAAATCCTTATCTTCATAGAGATTCTGTTAGACAGAAAAACCAGAAGCAGTAAGTAAATTGCAACCTTGATTGTGGTTACTGAGCAACAAATTACCCAAAAGAGCTTGCAGAAGGTCACTGTTTCTTTATATCTGTTCTCTATGGCTCAGTGGTAGCTGAACAGATGGAATGTAAGAAAAGCACAGATGCTTGACAGAAAATTGTATTTTGCCTTTGTGTACTACATGGTTTCTAGAGAATTCACGCACATAGATCTCTAAACTGTAGATAATACAATTTGATTTTCTTTGAAGAAAAAAAGTAAAGACACATTTGGACCTCACCTACATCACCTACCGTACAACATCTCTGCCTAAAGACTGCTTCTGTTAACCTGCCTTTAAAAATCTTTCAATATTTATATTTGTGTACAGAGCCTCAAACTGGCTTTGAGTTCCCAACCCCAAGCATTTTGAACAACTAATGTAGCTGCTTGAGAAGATTGCATTGTTTGCAAAGAATAAAGTCTTGCCTAAAGAGGGGAAATTGTATAACCAATGACTTTTTTTAAAAAAAAGTAAGATACGACCAGCTTGACAAAAAGAAACAAATCATGTTTTGTTCAAATTTATTCATTAGGGCTGTGCAAAGCTTTTGGTTGCCAAAGAGTGCTCTAGGGTAAGCAGAGGCATGAACATAGCTTTATGTGCAGTTCTTTAAAGGAGCTACTCTCTTTTCCCAGAATCATATGATAGCTGTATGAATTGAGTATCTGTACAGTTTAAAGAAGAGACATAAAGATGTGTGAATTCTTGGTGTGACTCCATGTATAAGTGCTGTTTTCATAGGATTCGTTGATTCTGTATATCCTTTCAAGCTAGTCCTTCTGCCAGTTCAACACTGAAAATGTCATGAGAATATAAACTGTTACTGTCAACATTATTGCACATGTTATATATCTCTTCTCCACTCTACTTGCAAATTAAAGTAAAGGGAAAGGAGTCCCTGCAGTTTTTACTCTGCTAGTTGTTGTCACCTAGAGTGGGTGGGGCTCATCTCCATTTCAAGGCCATTGACCCAGTGCTGTCTGAAGATGTTTCTGCTATCATGTGGACAGCATGACATTGTGGAACACTGTTACCTTCACATCGAAGTGGTGCCTATTAATCTACTTGCATTTGCATGCTTTTGAACTACTAGATTGTCAGGAGCTGAGGCAAAGATAGGAGCTCATCCCATTGTGTAGTGCTTGGGTCTCAAACCTGGACTGTCAGCTTTCTAGCTGACAATCCCAGTGTCTTAACTGCTGAGTCACCCACTCTACTTGCAAGGTTAGGTTGAAATGGTTCTTGAGAAGAGCTTGTGAGCAGTAGAGTCTGCAGGGCCCTCAAAAGATGGCAGCCATTAATATAACCGAAGCCACACTCCTTTCATATATCTGTCAATGTTGCATGCATCTATAAAGGTTGCTCTGGTTGCTCTGCCACAATTATCACCTTCTTTTAACTTTCCTCTGGCAGACACTGTAGCTTTTTGACCATGCAAAAGTGGCCAATTCAAGCTGAAAGCTACCATCCAGCTATTTTCAACAGCACAAATCTGTGCAAAGGAAGTGATCCATTGGGAAAACAGTCTGAATCATTAACAATAAGTGCCTACAGCATACATGTCTTGCTCAAAAGCCTTCACTGTATGCAAGCCCAAGAACTTCTGCATATCATCTTCCTTCTGGCTAACTTCAAAAATATTGCATTTGTATATGAATTTGTTAGAGCCTGTGAGTATATAAAGCAAAGCACACACATTGAAGAATAATATCAAGTGAACTTTTGAAACAGAATTATGTGCATACACCAAACAATATGTCAGCGTGATGACTTTTAGCATAATGGTGGTGCAGTGGTTAGAGTGCAGTACTGCAGGCTACTTCTGCTGCCTGCTGGCTGCCTGCAATTTGAACTGCCATTCAAGTCTCACCAGGCTCAAAGTTGACTCATCCTTCCATCCTTCCAAGGTGGGTAAAATGAGGACCCAGATTGTTGGGGGCAATATGCTGATTCTGTAAACCGCTTAGAGAGGGCTAGAAAGCACTGTGAAGTGGTATATAAGTCTAAGTGCTATTGCTATAATGGTATGAAAGATCTAGATGAAAATTAGTAATTTAATAGACTCAGCAGTGAGAATGAATGAATGTTTGGAAAAAAAAAAAAACCAGTCTGGTTTAATCTGTAGTTGATTTAATAAGTATTCCTGGTACTTAGTTCTAATTATTGGAAATACAGAATAGCAGTCAAGGACAACCATTCTTTGGTTTTTTTAATTATTCTTATTATTACTACTAAAAAGGGGTAACATTGTGACTTTGTCAGTCATGATTCAAGATACAATAACCTAGCTACATTAGGAATAACATAATTAATATAGAGAAAGGTTAATTTGGTGCTCAAGTGCGAGACGCATCAGCTGTTTCTGCTTTATTGTCATATAAAGGATGGACAAAAACAACATCAGTATAAAAGAACAATTGATTTTTTTGCTATTATTTTTTAGCAGGTAGAATAGTTTTCTTTTTTGCAAGAGAACTACTGATTTGATTTTTTATATCTTTGTCAAACTCCTTCTCTATCACAAGTGTGTGTGTTTGTGTGAGTGTGTGTGTGTGTTTTATACAATGAAATTGAAAGTAATAAATACCAAAGTTATACTGAAAATCCAATTTCCAGCATATGGGTACCTGTGAATATTGAAGGCCCTGTTCTGAAGAAGGGAGATAATAACTTATTATTTGTGGCCCCCATCTAGGTTCCTCCTTCTAAAAAAAATGTCTATTGTTGGTGACCACAGATGGTGACATTTTCAAGTAGATTTAAAGTGTGTGGTTACATTGTGTTTATGATTTATTTGTAGGAAAAAAGTAGCAAGCAATTCTTTTTATAAATAAAGAAAAAAAAAACACAAAATTTTGCTTTGTGCTACTGCACTTTGACCCATCCTACTTCAATGTTGGGAGTGATCCTTGGTCTAATTTTTAAATTCCTCAAGAGATCAATTCAGGTTTGGGTTGAGATCAACTTGTCCTTTCTCTACAGCCTGAGATTATGTGAGAAAGAAGGGAGAAATGAAAAAGGAATGCAAATAAAGGGAATGAGGATAAAAAGGGGAAAAAGATGTTACAAATTGCAGGTGGCGCCCCATGTTAGTTTGTGGTAGCAGAACATCAGAAAGAGTTTGATAGGAAGTTTCCTAACAAACTAATTTAAGTTTTTGTGAACTACAGTTCAGCTTATCAGATGCACAGAGTGGTTTGACTGATGCAGGACTGAACTGATTTGAGGTGCAATTAGGATGGGCAGGGTGGATATTTATACAGGTTATGTATGAAAATATTATAATATCTTATCAATTAATTATTATAATAATTTAAGAACTCATTGTTGAAACCTTTTGAGATATCCTAAAACCTTTTGATGCATGTGAATCCAGATGTTAGAAAAAAAGTTCTCAACCACATCCAGATTCTTTCACTTTTCCTATAGTTTCTAGGTTATTCCTAAAACAATAACAGTTTGGCTAAAAACAACAACAAAGTATTGTCCACATCCAATCTATGTTGTGAGCTGTGGATTTTTCCAAGTTTTAGTCAATCCTATCAGGAGTGTATTCTAGCACTAAGATTTGTCCTGGGTTGCATAAAAAATATAATTTAAACTTTCTGGGAGATTGAGAAGGGGGCAGTTGCCTGTTGTGCATGTTTATGAATTGTAAACCAGTTTTTCAACATAATCAGTTGTAAAATACACAGAAATGGCTGTCAAGCTTTGATTGGACTCTCTCGACATTTCAAAAAAAAAAGTGCTCTACTAAATTGTCATGAGTATATTTTATACTTGTGCATAACCTATGAAACCATTCAGGTGAGATTAAATTATTTCTCTATCTATAAAGTCAAAAAAGGGACGAACAATGAAAAAAGAGTGATAGAAGTGGATAGAAGTGTGATAAAAGATAGAAGAGTGATAGAAGTGGAAAATTTTGCCATCAGAAGTTGTGAGTGCTTTATTACTGGAGTTTTTTTAAGAAGAGACTGACAGTTGTTCTAGTTTCTTTGTAAGGGGAGAACAGCAATAACTAAGCTATATACTTTTAGTAATATGGATTCTGGCGGCATTATATAATGACTTTTATTAACAAATTAAACATTTTTCCATTAATATATAAACTTAAGCTATTCACTCATTAAACATTTATGTTCAGATGCATATTCCATACAATATCATGCATTCTATCTAATATTTGCTACAAAACATTCAGGTACTCAGCTTGGCATAATTTGAATATAAAACTGCATGTACACTCTCATCTTCAAGCTGCACTTCTGTGCCATCCTTAGAAATATTCCTTGCACATTTATACATATATGCCAAGTAACCAAATGACATCATATTTTTGTTTTTGTTAAATTTTCGTTCCACCTTTGATCTGGTAGTGATGCTGTCTAACCCACATTTTTCTATCTTGACAAATAGTAGATTGTGGTCTACTTTGTCAAATGCCTTACTAAAATCCAAACAAATTATAGCCACAATATTTCGCTGAGATCCTTATATTATTTCTTACCCAGTGTTGTAACTTTTACAAGCTTTCCATTCCACCATACATGTGATCTACTTCTAAGTGTTATCATGATCACTATGTTCAGCAACAACTTCAGCTCCAAATTCATGCAAAATATTCCAGAATTCAGCCCTATATCCTTTCTCTAAATCAACAAATGGGCAATATTATTTTCTTATACGCATAAATTTCTCATTGACCTGTTGAAGAGCTAAAATTTTTCTGCATATCCATTTCTAGTTGTAATACCTTACCATATTTGCCAGATTTTGTTTACTGTTGCTTCTGTGTTTTTTAGTACTCCTTTCTATCACACTTTTCTTTATATGGGGAACAACAGCAGAGTTTTCCAATTTTCAGGTGCACATGAAGTTTATGCACATATATTAAACAAGTTTCACAGATGTTCCATAATGAAATCATATCCATATGTTAACATTTCTTTATTTATAGTATATAGATTTGTGAAGTGTTTTTTTAACAGACTCACAGCTATTACCTTTGTGCCTTACTTTTCATGCATTTTTCTAAAAAAACAACCCAGTAACATTCATTTCAATTCCACTCATCAACATATCAGTATCATTCTGACAGAAATCTCTAAAAAAACTTCTTCCAGCATTTCCTCACTTCAGGTTCATTCCAAAGCATTCCATCACTTTTATTCTTAATTTGAATTATTTTGCTGGAGGCTTTTTTATTTAGCTGCCTGCCTGCATTTCTGAAACATTTTTTTTATTTCATTCGACCCAAAGTGTGTATTTCTCTGTCTCTTTAAAACTTAACCATTCCTTGTTTTCCTTGATTATTTTTTTACAGATCTGTCTGTATATACCTATTACTAATTATACAATATACAGTATTTTCTCTATTCTTATTTTTTACTGCAAATGTTATCTTACATCCATAGCTTTTTCACAAATTCCATCAAGATTTTTTTTTTCACTCTGTTCTAAGGATTTTCCGCATGAACTTACCTTTAATTCTGTTGGCAAATTAATTTAACTTCTTTTTCATACAAGACTTATGATTTTGCTTTTTGCAACCATTCTACTTTCACTTTTGTTTATTTCACTTCTTTTCTTTCCTTTGTCATGTTTCTCAACAACCTTTCTTGATGCTATCAACAATTGCCTTGTTCCATACCCAAAGCCCTACCTTCCTCTTAGCCTTCACTAGTTTTCTCTATCCTTCTTTACAAAATGTGTATTTGATTTATATTTATTTATTTTCTGTGAACATACATAAATACACATTTAAATCATACATTTGAGGCAAATAGAACATTTTGCTGATGAACAAAAATAGTCTTTCGCTATTCTGAGGTCTCCGAATTACTATTTTGCAGACTGTTTGATTTAATCAATTTTACCAATCTGTTAAGGATACCTAGTAAAATAATTGTTTCCCCATGATTAACACACAATTTCCCCTAAATTTCCTGTCTAATTCTACCATTAACATAATTCCCTGGAACATAATATCCCCCACTTATCAGCATATGGATTTTAGTTTTCATACACATTCACAACCACCTGGACAACAGGTGGTTCATGCTTTCTGAAATACAGTTTGGCCCTTTTGATTCATAATTAAATCTGAACATTCACTTTCTTTTATAATATTTTTGACTCCATCCCAAGATTATACAGTCTGCATTGCAGTTTTATATAGTCTTCCCTTTTCTTTTAGTTTATCAGATTCACAATAGCTCAGTTATTCTTACTTTCAATTCATTGATTAATTCCTGCTCTTTACTGTTTACTCTTTGCAATCTTCCACATGCTGTAGTCATCATGAGAAACACTGAGAGTGTTTCTAGATGGTTAGTTGAGACTTTCACATTATCCTTCTTAAGACAAAGAAAGAATAGGTTTGCCATATCCATGCCATATGCAGTACTCCATGCTATTCATGATAATCATCATCTTTTTTAGTAAAACTCTGGCCATGTTTTATGTAGTCTAGTATCTCTAATCCTCTGAAACTGTCTTGCAAATCCACATTGCATTGCCTGCTCCCACCAACTAGGAGAGAGGAAATGTATTGACGTACTCTTAAGTTATAGAAATGATCCAGGAGTCTTTTTCCCACTGCTTTCATCAAAAAGCTTGTGAAGATGCAACCCTTTGAACCTATTTTATTCTGATTCCCTGAAGCTCAGCTTTGATAATTTTACACAATTTTAAGATGAGTAGGGGAAAGATATAGGGCTGCAATATAGTTTAAATTGGAAGGCAACATGACAGTTTTGCCAGTTTCAAAACAGATTTCTTTAGCTGTCAAAATTTTGAAAAAACTCTGCCACCTGAGGTCAACATAAAAAATTGTTTTTCAAAGAAAAAGAATAAAATAACTGTTCTCAAATACTTTTGTCCTCTAACAGTCTGCATAAACATTTCTTAACAGTTTTTTTTAAAGGCTACATACCTATGGGAATAATCTGCTAGGAACTGTACCTCATGTTAATGATGGAGGGGTTGAATCCTGTAAGCACTGTGGCCACCCTATTATGTGTTTCGGACAATCTCCCTGATCTTCCTTTCTATCCTCTTTCTTTTCTCTTCTTCACATAGAAGACTATTGAAGAAAAGACATTTTGGGTTCGCAAACTATTCTCCCCTTGCCAGTGGAATGGGAAAAGTCTGTCTTTTTTCACCATCTGAAGATAACAGCTTAGCTAGACAAACAGACAGTCAGACAAACAGAATTGAAAACTGTAATGTGCAAAATCTCTGAAAAGGTAGAGTAAGGTCTGCAGAAAAGGGTATGATATGGCCATGTTGATTAAGGCCTGTTAACTATGTTAGCTAATAGACAGTTTATAGTCAAAGAGAAATTAACACAAAAATAACTAGCCTTTGTGTAGCCTTTGAATATCACTAAAGTCATTAGCTGGCTGTTTTGTAAATAGAGTGTGAGCTTACATGGAACCTTCTTTGTGTGATCTACAGTACCATGGTTCTTAGCTCTGATAATTCTTCTACAAAAGCTCCCTTTAAATATTATTCCCTCAGTATTAACATCCTGTTAGGGAAAGCTGGGCTACTTATCATACCAGGATCTTTCTCTACTTCCATACTGTTCTCAGGGTGGAATGAAAAAAAAATAAGATGCTCTTTTCTTCTTGTTATTTTCTTCATCCTGTACATTAATTTCATCAAGAGCTGTGACTTGATCACCGAGCATGCCTCTCATTTTCTCCTGTACAACATTTTATTTTTTTAAAAAAAAGCTTGAAGGAATGATGCCCAAATAAGGTGAATGAATAATAACTAACAACATTAATTTGGAGTATTTTTTTCATACTACAAAGTTCCAGCAAAGGAGAGAGTGGAAAGTTCATTTCTTTTTGGCAAAGATAGTATTTGAAGCTGGCCTTTTCTGGAAAGATACATAGTCCCTGTGGGCAATTCTTCAAAAGCTTCTCTGAAATGTGTTTATAAATTACTTGGCTTCTTTTGAAAATAGCACCCTGATGTTACAGTTTGATATATAGACTGCACAATTAGTTCTACCTTTCCATCTGTCTAAGACACAATCCATTAATGATCTGATTTGCCTGCCTTCTACAACACTCTGCTACTTGAATTTAAGTCCCATCTGTAAAATAAATTAGAGCAATTGTTCAAATAAAACCAGTTTAAGAATGGTAAGGATACTGTGCAAAGCATTGCTGGTTTTCCTGTTCTTTTCCCACTGTTCCCATTGCCGAAACATAATTATGTAGCCGCTGTCTTAGATTACATCTTTCATTCTCACTTTTATTCATAAAATAATGACGTGCACAAGTCATATTTTGAGACCATTATCCTATTAACAAGATACTCAAATATTTTTATTAAGTTGCTGTTGTATTATAGAATATCCTGTCTTCTTTGTAAGGACTGGTCTTGCTTTCATATTAAGATATATATTTATTTTCAGTATGATAAAAACACCAGGATTGTTTTATATGGTTTCCTCTTTGTGTTATTAATCCATTTATCATATTACATGCTTTTCATCATTTCTATAATAATTCCAAAGGAAGATACAAAATAGGATTTAAGCAAACCTCTAAACTTGTACTATCTTAGAATCATAGCATTGCAAATTCTTTATACACAATATTTTACAAACTTTGAAGTTATGAAGTATTGAAACCATCAAATGGGCAATGCATTAGTCAAAATTACAACAGCAACAGGTAGGGGAGCAACTACAAGAAATCACAACAGCATAAGTTTTAAAAGCTGGATGAGCAAGTAATTTTTTCAAGGAAGATTGGCTTGTTGCAAATCACCTTTGTGGCCTATAAAAAAGGAAACCATAAATTCCATAAAGTAATGAACAGATTGTCATAGCAAAGCACCATTATCATAGATATTCAACCAACCTAAGAGGATTGAGAAGTCCTTCACTTTTGCACTTCTCCTCCACAATGCTGCAATTATTGTTACCATATAGAATAGTTCTCTAGTCTCATTTTTTTTCCTCACCCTAATTTTATTCATAATGTGAATATAAAATGCCTTCTGGCATTTTTAATTGTTAACATGCATATCCTACTAAACCACTAAGGTATGTTTGATTGTTTGTAACTTTCAGTTAGGAAAAAACAGTGCATCATAAGACAACAATTTTTGAATCAATATACCTCAAATGAATTAACTTATGCATTAAAGAATGCATAAAAAAATCTGGGACCCATGTGTCATGGTTGACTCACAACGAAGCCTGCTCACAACCAGACAACAATAATGGGAGTGGGGAGGGAAGGCATTGGAATGTGAGGGTGGGGGAAACTCTGGGAGGGAAACTCTGGAATGCACATGCCATCTTGAAGCCTGAAACAGTTCCACCCCAAAGTCACCAGCTCAGGGAATGTCCGAAGCAAACAGATTGTTTTTTTAAAAAAAACCAGGTGCAACTGATTGGTGAACAAAGGATCATGGGAGGACCAAGGGTGGTGGTGGAAAGAGGAAATTTAACTTATGCTTTCACATGCAAAATGCTAGAATGGGCTTTTCCACTTCTGAACTCACATGGCTTTTCAGTAAAGTATACTCTTGGAGAAAAAAAAAGTCTCAGGGGTTTCTTTTGCTGGTTAGCATATTGGGATGATTGACACCATGGCTCCATGGGAGTGAAATTTTACAGTTGTGGCTGGTTCAGTGCTACCGCAGTATCATGCCACTGTGGTCAGCCATAGTTATGCAATTATCATTTCCAATGTTCCCTGCCAATTTCCTACAAGAAAAATCATGGGAAACTGGCAGGAAATTGAAAGTTGCTTGTGCTTCCACTACTTTTGCCTATACATTCTATTCCTTTGTTTAGATAAGGAAATATCTCTGAAACAATGACCTAATGGGACATGGGTTATGTAGTCATGTCTTAGTTCTTCTCTTGTCATTATTTTTGCAGGCACATTTCTGTTTAGTTGTAAGATTATAAAGTGAGAGATAACAGTTTTTAGATAATATAATCTTCAACATTTCACTTATTAAAATAGAAGCACATATGCATATTTATATACATATATACACATAGACTCACAGATGCATACAATATGTGAGGCAGGAGAAATAAAAATCAAAAAGAAATAATTTTAAAAAAAGATTGCTGTAGAGTGAGTATATTAAGGCTGCAACTCTTTCTGAAGAATTAAATCACAGGGGGTAATCACTGGGGTTATTTCAGAAATGACACACAGAATATTTCACTGAGTAGACTCCAGCTGATGTCATATTCCCATTGAATATTTCAGGACTGTTGGAAATTAAGGGAAAAGAAATACAAATATTTAGACTCAGTCCACAGGGTGTTAGGGGATATTTAAGCCACACCTTGCTCAGGAATTGAAATGAAAGCACTTGTCCCTGATAGTTGTGTGCCTAGCCTCCATATGAACTCATCCATCAAGGGGAGCTTACCATTTTTTTGTGTGTAACTGGTTATATTGTGAAGTTACTCTTAGTGCTAGGAAATTATCCTCAGAATTAGTGCTAGGAGTTTTCCCCCTCAGCATTCAGTTGGAAGCTGTTTTCTTATAAATTAGTTCCTTTATTTTATGTCATAGGCACTGGATTGAAAAATAACAGGTCTTGACCTTCTATTTGATATCATTTCAAACTTGAAGCGTGCCACCATGTCACTCAGTCTTCTTTAAACATTCCCATTTCCGTAATCTCTTTTAACAGGAATTAGTTTGTAGCTTCCTGATGTTCCTTCCCCAAACATATTCCAGATTCTCTGAAATCTTCTTAAAGTTTGACACCCAGATTTGAATGCAACATTTGAATGGATTTGGACAAATACTAAGATGGAATTACTGGTTTGCATTATTAAGACTCATGCTTATGTTGATACATCTTAAAATTTCATGTGCTTTTTTTACTCATATTATTATTATTATTATTATTATTATTATTATTATTATTATTATTATTATTATTATTATTATTTTACTCAAAAATCCCAGTGTTGTAGAGCGATGGTAAGGAAGAGGCAGAAGCCAGAGCATACAACTAACAAGGCTTTATTGCAGAGAATAAAGGGTTGTCACGTCTGCTTGCTAACTGGCAGACCAGCGGGTGACAACGGGGCTGGCTCTGCTCGACAGCCGGCTTTTATAGCCGACTGTCAAATGGAGCCAGCCAATGGGAGCGGCTGGTGCTCCCGCTCAAACAGCGGACCTGTTTGGGAACTCCAACCAGTTCCACAGACATAACACTCCTTTCCCCCAGCTGGGAACATGCGTAGTCTTGTAGGTAAGTTGGCTGCCTGCGCTGGCGACCAGAACATCGCAGTTTGGGTGAACTGTTGGCTGGTGACAAGTCCAGGCCCTCGGGACATGCCTCGACGGTCGTTGGGGCATGGGCTTGCCCTGGCGCAGTGTTCTGAGAAGTCAGCGATTTCCCTTGCTCGGGCTGACCTGGGCGAGTCGCGATGTCCGGTTGGCAAACTGGCTCGCTCGGCTGCGGGGTCGGTGATCCTAGCTGGAAACTCGGGTCCTCCAGCAAACCCTCCTGATCGATGGGGAAGACCGGGTTCCGCAGGGAGCTTTCGTCTGGCACCGGTAGGGAGACGTTGGCGCTGGCAGGTCGGGTTGGGTTGGTATCGGTCGCACTTCTCCGTCGCCTTCTGAGTTGGTCCACGTGTCTCCGCCACAAACGTCCATCTTCCAGGAGGACCCTGTAGGATCTTGGACCTGTGACTGACACGATTTGACCTGGTACCCACAAAGGATCCCCCGCATAGTTCCTGGCGTACACCAGGTCTTGCAAGGCAAAGTCTCTGACCAGACTGTCAGACCCTAAAGGGGTGTCTGGGCAGTAGTGGGGGTGTAACCTGTCCAGGGTGGTTCTAAGGCATCTCCCCATTAAAAGTTCGGCCGGGGATTTGTTAGTAGTGGTGCAAGGCATCGTATGTTGTCTGAGCAGGTAACGAGACAGTTTAGAGTGCCAGTTTTCCTGGCCAAACCTGGCGAGTGCCTCCTTGGCTGACCTAACTGCTCTCTCCGCCATCCCATTGCTAGCGGGGTGAAAGGGGGCTGTAAGGACGTGTCTGATGCCCAAATTAGCAACGTACATACTGAACTCGCATGAAGTGAACTGCGGGCCATTGTCAGACACCAGCGTGTCTGGAAGTCCATGGGTGACAAATAAATGGGTCAGGGCCTTAACTATTGCCTGGGTGGTGGTCGTGGGAAGCAGGGCCAAGTCTATCCACTTGGAGTAGGAGTCCACGACCACCAAGAAAGTCCTGCCATGCACCGGTCCAGCCAGGTTGATGTGTAGGCGAGACCAAGGGGCACTAGCACTTTCCCACCTGGTGGGCGTGGCAGCTGGTGGGGCAGCCCTGGTTTCTTGGCAAGGTTGGCAAGAGCTTACCCAGTCGGCGATTTGGGCATCCATGCCGGGCCACCAAAAGTAGCTGCGGGCCAACGCCTTCATCCTTATGATGCCCGGATGGCCCTCGTGAAGCACCTTCAGGATGGATACACGAAGGGTGGTTGGGATGACTACTCTTGTACCCCACAATAGACATCCCTGTAGCTTCGACAGTTCCTGCTGACGGGTTTTAAAAGGAGCAAAGTCAACTGTACATTGAGTTTCCGGCCACCCCCTTCCCACCCAGTCCAGAACCTGGGCAATTATTTTGTCTTTTTTCGAGTGTGCCGCGATGTCCTCGGCTGTCACTGGCAGCTTGAGTTCGTTGACCTCAAAGATGGCGTGAATCGGTGCTGGGTCTTCGACTGGAACTGGCAGGGGGCAGCGACTAAGGGCATTGGCGTGACTCAAGTTCTTGCCAGGACGATGCACCAACTTGAATGAGTAAGGGGCCAGAAACAAAGTCCATCTGGTCATTCTGGGTGAAAGTACCTGCGGGGTTTGCTTATCTCCAGATAAGAGTCCTAGGAGAGGTTTATGGTCAGTCACAAGTTCAAAGTGGTGGCCAAACAAGAATTCGTGGAACTTTTTAACTGCAGCAACCGCAGCCAGGGCTTCTTTATCGATTTGACTGTAGTTCCTTTCTGCTGAGGAGAAGGTCCTAGAAAAGAAGGCAATTGGTGCCTCGGAGCCATTGGGGAGTCTGTGGCTAAGGACAGCCCCAATCCCAAAAGGGGATGCGTCAGCAGCCAGGACCAAGGGAAGACGTTGATCGAACTGAATTAAGACTGCTTCCGATGTGAGTAAGGATTTGACTGCTTTGAAAGCATGGTCTTCTTTGGGTCCCCAATGCCAGGGTGAGTCTTTATCTAATAGTCTATGCAAGGGCTCAGCGACAGATGCTTTGTGTGGGAGAAATGAGGCGTAAAAGTTTAGTAGCCCCAGAAAAGCTTGTAGTTCAGTCTTGTTGGTTGGTGTGGGTGCCTCGTGGATGGCCTTCACCTTGGACTCAATTGGGTGGATGCCAGAGGCGTCAATCCTATAACCCAGAAAGTCCACCTGCCTAGTGGCAATGGCGCACTTCTCCCTTTTAAGTTTGAGGCCATGCTGCCTAAACTTCTCTAGCACTGTCCTGACCCTCTGAATGAGTTGGGGGCGGTTGGTAGCTGAGACTAAGATGTCATCGAAATAAGGAACAACTCCTGGGAGACCCTGGAGAATCCTTTCCATGAGTGATTGGAATATACCTGGGGCCACACTGACACCGAACTGGAGGCGTTTACATTTGAATGCCCCTCTATGCATGACTATGGTTTGTAATTCTGTCTGATCATCAACAGGGAACTGTTGGTATGCCTGGGACATATCTAACTTGGCGAAAATGGTGCCGGGTTCGAAGGTGTGTAACAGGTGCTGAATAACGAGGACAGGGTATGCGCTGACCTGTAAATAACGGTTGAGTGTGGTTTTGTAGTCTGCGCAGATTCTTAAACTTCCATCCTTCTTGAGTGGGGTGACTATGGGGGTCTCCCATTTGGCAAAATCAGTAGGTTCTAGCACCCCTTGCTTAAGCAGCTTATCTAATTCTGCGTCCAATTTGGGACGGATGGCGAAGGGTACCCTGCGTGGCTTAAGGCAGAGAGGAATTGCCTGGGGGTCTATAGAAAACGAGATGGGGGTGCCAGAATAGCAACCTAGCTCGCTGCTAAACACATCAGAAAAATCAGAAAATAATGTATCTACGTCAGAAGTTGAGACAGCATGGATCCCCGTTACACTAAGGCCGAGGGAGGGAAACCAATCTAGCCCCAACAGGCTGGGGAGGGCACCATTAACAACCACTAAAGGCAAATGGCCTTTAAAGGCTTGGAATTGAATGAGGAACTTGCCTTTCCTGAGGACAGGGATGTTCTTGCCCTGGTAGTCCCGCAGTGTCAGGTGGCATCTTTGTAGCTGCTTCCTTGACAGTCTGGGCTGGATCTTCTTCAGGGTTTCCCAGGAGATGATTGAGAGCGCAGACCCCATGTCTACCTCCATCCTGCAGGGTTTACCTTCTAGGAAAACAGAAATTTTGATTTTATCAGGGGTTTGGGAAGTATGGTTAGTGTGGTAGCAGGTATAGCAGTCCTCCACTTGCCTTTGGGAATTAGAAGGAGGTGGAGGTCTTTGAGGCAAAGTGCGCCCTGCTTGGCAGACTCTAGCGAGGTGACCCTTCTTTTGGCAGTTCAGGCAGATGGCGTTTCTAAACCTGCAGGATGCCCTAGAGTGGGAGCCTCTGCAGGTTAGGCAAATGGGAGGTTGTTTGGGGGCGAAGTTGTTTCTCTGCCCCGCTCCTACCTGTGGAGGCTTCTGATGGTTGAGGCGGTTAATATCTGATGGGTCTGTGGGGTCTTCTTCACTGAGCACTTCTTCTGAATGGACTGTGGGATTGCTGGGCTTTACTGGAGTGCCTTGAATCTCAGCTGCTGATTGGGCAGAGAGCTCAGCAGCTAGGGCTTCCTCCATGGCTAAGGATAGATTCAAGTCCTTTTTTGCCAGCAAACGTCTTTGGAGCCTCAGGTCTCTAACCCCACAGACGATCTGGTCCAGGAGCATGTCTTCCAAGTAGTCTTTGAAACCGCACTGCAAGGCAGCTGTCCTCAGGGCTGCCATGTATTCGTTGATTGACTCCCCTACTGCCTGTTTCCTAATTCTGAAGGCGTACCTTCTGGCTATCTGGGATGGTTTAGGCGAGTAGTGGTTGGAGAGTATTTCTTGTAGCTCATCCCAGGGAATGCTTCTGATGGTGCGTGGAGCGACTAACGCTGTAGCAGTGTCAAAAATGGCAGCCCTGCAATAGCTGAGGAAATAGGACTTCTTCCTATGTTCAGCAGCGTCAGCCAACCCGATGGCATCGAGGAAATGGCTGAAATGATTTTTGTAGGAGTCCCACGTCTCCTCGTTGGGCTTGAATGGCGGAAATGCTGGATTAGCATTCATTGTGAGTATGCAGGGTTTGTATTCTTCAGGCGTCTTTTGAATTCATGCTCTTAAAAGAGCGCAGGCTGTGACTGTCTCTCTGGGCTATGTAGCTCTTTTGAATTTCGCGCTCTTTGTGAGCGTCGGCGGCTGCGGTTACAGCGCCCACGGCTCGCTTCAGTGAATACAGCTCTTTGAAGCAAACGCATCTGACTAGTCTTCGATCCATCCCACCCTCATCGCCAGTGTTGTAGAGCGATGGTAAGGAAGAGGCAGAAGCCAGAGCGTACAACTAACAAGGCTTTATTGCAGAGAATAAAGGGTTGTCGCGTCTGCTTGCTAACTGGCAGACCAGCAGGCGACAACGGGGCTGGCTCTGCTTGACAGCCGGCTTTTATAGCCGACTGTCAAACGGAGCCAGCCAATGGGAGCAGCTGGTGCTCCCGCTCAAACAGCGGACCTGGTTGGGAACTCCAACCAGTTCCACAGACATAACACCCAGTAACAAGCCTCTCTAGAGGGTTGAACTGCCCATTCATTCCTTTTTCAAAATTTATGTTTATTAAGAGTGTAAAAACTACGAATTGTTGTCATTCATTCATTTCAGTTCATCTTCCCAAAATAAAAAAAAGGTATTCACATCACACTTTGTTTATTGGTGCCTGTACAAGAAAGGAAAGAAAGGAATTTATACTGAAACTGTCTCATAATATGCATATTTCTTCTTAGCAAGGATAGATACTCCTTTATAGCTTGAAAAGTGACAAGCAAAATACTTTCTAAGAACCACACATGGGTACAGAGTTGTGCGCGAGGGTGTGTGTCAAAAAAGTCAAAATGGCACAATCGAAGTAGCACCCCCTTTTTACATGAGTTACATGCATGTTGCAAAAAAATGGACATGGGGATTTGATGACTTGGTAGCAGCAACCATTTGGACAATTTAAAGCCCCTTTGGGTGTACCTGTATCAATAGGAATCATTTAACTAATTTGCATTCTATTCAATGCTGGGGCAGAATCTATAATTAGCTTGATACTGCTACAAGCCCACCTAGCTTTTTAAACATAGAGAAATATGAAAGAGTTCTTTCAGTCTCCTCATTGATTTTAGAAAGTAAAATGTGGACGTTTTGCAGGAAAAGAACAAACACTGGTCACGTTATTTTCCTAGTCATAGGGTCTTCAAGAATTGAAAACAGGTGAGGAAAATGCTGAAGCATGTGTTGGTTTGTCAGAATATATATTTCAACCTTGTTAATTATTGCATTTTGAACAGAAGGCCTGTGTCCCTGCCAGGTTTATTTTTATATTCATTAGGGCAGGGGTCAGCAACCTTAAACACTCAAAGAGCCACAAAGGTCCTAACAGGAAGCTTCAATTCTGGAGCTGACCAGAAGTCCAGTTTCCCCACCATAAAGTCTCCTCCTAGCATGGCATCCTTTTTCCTCTACCTGTCCTAACCAAAAGCCCTATCAATTGTGGAGCCAACTGGCAACAGGGAGCTGCAGCAGAGAGATGAAAGAGCCACATGCAGCTCCAAAGCCACAGGTTGTTAACCCCTGCATTAGGGCTTGCTGGCTTAAAAAGATGTCCATTGGAGCAGTGAGCTGTAGTCTCCTTATATTGGAGCTGGATACAAATGAGCTTAGAAATCCCCCCACTAAATTTGTGGGCAGAGAAATTGGGTTGGTTTCTTTGGGGTCCCCTGTAGCAGTAAAATATTTTAGTGGGAAAATGTCTATCTTGATGTCTTTCTTTAGCATTTAAGTAAAGTGTGGAAGGTGAAGTCAGCTGGTGAATGCTTATTGAAAATGAATGTGAGGTCATTGACCATCCTGTAACTATGTGTTACAAGCCACCCATTAAAGACTTCAAAATCTGTTCTCCTTAGACAACATTTCTAAACAAACTACTGTGTTGATCAAATTGAATGAGAATGGAAGATTACCTGCATTATTTACATAATGTACGATATATGGATGAAATATCCAGAAACCAAGCTCAACTTTACTTGCCTTGGACAGACTTGTATAAGCTTATCATGTTTAAACTGCAGGAATCCAAATGATCATTAAACAGCAGAAAAGAGAGATAGATTATATTAACATTTTAACCGTATATTGGTTTCCAGACAACCACTCAATCCAGTGGTTATCTGAAAACCAACATATGATATCTTTGGTTTGATCACATGATGATAGCATCCTTGCAAAGTCTCCTCATCCTATGCATACAAAGCCTGTCAATTATAGAGAATCCTATGAAAAAGTTTGGCTGAAGATACTGAATGGAAATCATTTTATGGCATATAAAGTTTATAGGATAAAGAACAATGAGTTATTTTTCCTTTGCTTTATTTTAGCAGCAGTTTTGTCTTATTTTATCAGCCTAACCTTCTGCTTTTTGCTGCATATTCTGCTCTGTTTATTGTAATGTGTCTTATTTCCCCTTTCTGGTTTTAATGTCCCATTTGCTTTAGTATACTTTTTACACTTTTAAAATGCTCTTTCTTAATACTTTCTAGTTTGATGCATTCTTTTCCCCCATAGCTCTTCAACATCTAGCAAAATTTGATTTAATGCCATGTCCCAAACAATACAGTGGAAGGAAACAAAACTGATCAGCATGCCCTCAGAAAACTGAGAACAATGGACTTAATGTTTACTTTTCTTTCTTCTTTGAAAAAGTAATGGTACTAGATTCTATTTCTATAGAAAGAAATAGAATTCTCCCAAAATTCGTATTCCTTTCTGAGGTGGTACATCTATAATACCTGACAATGATAAGTAGACAATATGTTTTATCTTTTTCCCAAACTAGATTTAAGCCAAATTTGTTTTTAAGCTATGATTCTTTTCAATATCTGAAATAATAATAATAGGAATAGGAATGTTTTCTCTCAGTAGTACAGTAATAATTTATCACCTTAATATAACCTAATGTTATTTGGTAGTTTTAGGAATACAGTTAAAACTGTACAACTAAAAATGCTTGGTAGGTGACTGATTGCATTCTTGAATGCATTCCTGAATGCCTTGCAAGACTACTCCTGCCAGCTGAAACTATAACGTAGACACTTCAGTACCAAAGTAAAACCTCAGTAAAACTCTTTCAACAATATTGCTGGTTATTAGAATAGAATTAGTCAATTTAGGGAGAATAGGGCAGGGGTCACAACTGAAAAAAAGCCTTAGTAATCTTATGGTGGTTAATATCAAATCATCAATAAGGACATCTGACATTAATTTTAATAAATGCTCAAATTCATATAGCTTAAAACTTTAAAGGTCAGAGTCAACTGTTTGAATTAGAGCTGGATACACACTGATAATCAGTACAACTACCGTAGTACAGAATTTGTTGTATCATCCATTTTCTCTTCCAATATACATATGTGGTATTAGATTCAAAATTACTTTCATTCATAAGAATCAGATTCTTATGTGAATAAAATACTTGTACAAGGGTAGGTAGCTTTCTGGGCAGTCCAGAGGTCTCCAACAATTCCTTACTATTCATCATGTTGATTATTTATTTGTTTGTTTGTTTATTAGATTAAAAGAATAATCAATTGTTTTGGCCTTTTGGAAGTTGAGATCTGCACAGTAAGCAACTTTATAAACAATATGTATAAAGATATTTGGATAAGAAATCATGAAAACCATGTATTTCCAAATAAAAAATTCTTTTCCTTCTTTTCTTTTTCTGTAATACTTAACATATAGTGACTTAGAAACTCCATTAAGCAGACATGAAATCGGTGAAGCAAGAAACATATTTTACAGGAAGCCTAATATCTAATTAAGTATTCTTCTGATGCTTTAATTTCCATTTTTGAACAGAAATACTGAACCCCTATGGAGGTTTATTTGACAGAATGTCCTGCTATACTTTTCATATAACTGCATGTATAAATGAATTGCCAGTAAGTAAAATCTCTGTAATTTCCAGGTTTTATAGAACACGGGCCTCTAATTAAGTTCTCCAATGCCTATTAATTCAGTAAATTGCACCATTATATGCATTTGAACTGCATTCTTTTTGTAGTTCTGAATTAGCACATATGTTAGAAATTTCAGTCATTCTGTTATGACAACTAAAGGTGTGTTTCTTCAACACAAATGTGGAAATAGAATTGCAAGGTTCTAAAAGACAGCGATTTTGTTAAACAATGGATGCTATAATTTGAAAAGTGCTGTGGAAAAAAGAAACACAACAAAAGCTGATCAGAACACATATTTTCCCACCTCAAGTCTGAAACTTCCTAGATTGACTGTTTACATGCTATATAACACAATAGTTGATTGATTATAGTCGTATCTGTATTCTGAATTCTTAGTCAGTTTCCTTTTTTAAAAACACAAATTATTAAGTTTTGTAGAGAACGTAAGAACTAATGCAAATGAATACAGGTAATCACAACTCCCAATAGTTTGTTTAGTGACTGTTCAAAGTTGCAACAGCACTGAAAAAAGTGACCTGACTTTTTTCACACTTGTGACCTTTTTAGCATCCTCATGCTCTCATGATCCCATTTCAGATGCTTGGCAACTGTTTCATATTTATGACCATTACTCTCTTCCAGGGTCTTCTGATCACCTTTTATGACCTTCTGACAAGCAAAATCAATGGGAAATCCAGATTCACTTAACAACCGGTTACTTATTAACTTATCAACTGTGGTGATTCAATTAACAACTATGGCAAGAAAGGTTGTAAAATGGGGCAAAACTCACTTAATAAATGCCTCACTTAACATCAGAAATTTGGGGCTCAATTGTGCTCGTAAGTTGAGGATTACCTGTACAAAAAAAAGAAAGATGAAAGAGAGAAGGAAAAAGGGGGAACCCAAAAGTGCAGTGAGAAAGAATACAAAAGAAAAAGAAGCTTTTGATTTCCTCTGTGGCAAATATGACAGAATTATATCCTATTCCACGATTACAAAGAATTTTTTTTTTATTATTGATTTTCCCCCCCTATTCGTTAAAACTACAAGTCAAAACATGAGTATGTTTTTTTCCCGTTTCCTGCAAAAAGTTGTTACAGGATTTCCAGTCAAGCATAAATGTAGATATCATCATTTCTCTTATCAAGAAAGTTAATTTTGCCATCTCTGCAAGCTCCATCATCTTCACCAACCATTCCACAGGGTGGGTCAGGGTAGTGTCAAACGTTAATTCTGAATAAGTTTCCATTTGACATTTGATGCCTTCATTTCTGCACAATACTTGGCTTTCTTGGGCTCCAGAGGATTGTACATCAATGCTAGAAAGTAAGATGTTGTGACAGTGAAGATCTTTCTAAAGACTTGTGTTGGGAACTTTTCAGTTTAATCATAAAAGGTCCCACAGTGAGCTATCCTCAGTGTGGGATTCTCAACTTGTAGAGTTTGTTCTGTTTGTCAGCTTGGAATGTGCTGACACTAAAGGCAAGCTTCAGGGCTTGTTTGTTCTCCCAGACTCTCGCAGGGGTGGGAGAGCTGGCTTAAGGAGGAACACATGAATATTGTAGATGTAATAATTAATGTTTCCTGCTTACTTCTGAAACTAAAGTTATTATCATTATGGCTATACTGTGGAAATATCTTACCACCAAAGTAAAACTTTAATTAGTTCCATTTCCCCACCGTCCTCTTCATTCAGTTAGATAATTTTATATTTCATTATAAGACTTGCAACAAAAGTCAAAGATAATAAAAAAAAAGTTTCCAACATATAAATAACAAGAAAAAAATCAAGGAAACAGTCGGTCCACTAAAGAGAGAAGATGGCAAGGAAGTAACAGGCAACAGAGAGAAAGCAGAACTGCTTAACTCATTCTTTGCATCTGTCTTCACCCAAAAAGAAACTATAGCTCAACCCACCAAAAACATAACTGTAAAAGACAGACCAGAAATAAAAGTTAAAATAAGCAAAAAAAATAGTAAGAGAACACCTGTCTGATCTTGATGAAAACAAATCACTGGGGCCTGATGGATTATATCTCAGAGTTTTAAAGGAGCTGGCAGAGGTCATCTCAGAATCACAGCACCATATCTTTCAAAAATCCTGGAGCACCGGGGAACTACCAGAGGATTGGAAAAGAGCTGATGTGGTTCCCATCTTCAAAAAGGAAAAAAAAAAATAGACCCAGGAAACTATAGACTAATCAGCCTAACATCAATACTCGGGAAGATACTGGAAAAGATAATAGAAAAACAGATCTGCCAACATCTAGAAACAAATAACGTAATAACTAGCAGTCAACAAGGGTTTGTTAAAAACAGATCATGCCAAAACAATCTTATTTCGTTCTTCAACACAGTGACTAAATTAGTAGACCAGCAAAATACTGTGGACATAACACATTTAGATTTTAGCAAGGCATTTGACAAAGTAGACCACTTTTTAGTAAGCTAGAAAAAAGTGGAATAGATAGCACCACCACTAGATGAACTCACAACTGGCTGGCAAACCATACTCAACGAGTAGTCCTTAATGGGTCTAAGTGTACATGGAGGGAAGTAAGCAGTGGGGTGCCATAAGGTTCCGTCTTAGGCCCAGTACTCTTCAATATCTTCATTAACGACTTAGATGAGGGAATAGAAGGGGAACTTACCAAATTTGCAGATGATACTAAGCTGGCAGGAATAGCTAACACCCAAGAAGATAGGCTCAAGATCCACATGGATCTTGACAGACTAGAACACTGGGTCATATCTAACAAAATGAAACTCAATGTAGAGAAAAGTAAAGTCCTACACTTAGGCAAGAAAAATCAAAAGTACACATATAGATTGGGTGAAACTAGGCTCAATAGCAATAACTGTGAGAGGGATCTTGGAGTCTTATTGGACAACCAGCTAAATATGACCCAGCAGTGTGCAGCAGCAGCCAAAAAAAGCTAATGCAATCCTAAATTGTATTAACAGAGGGATACAATCAAGATCAAGGGAAGTACTAATACCACTCTGTAAAGCCTTAGTAAGACCATACCTAGAGTACTGCAACCAGTTTTGTTCACCACGTTATAAAAAAGATGTTGAGACTCTAGAAAAAGTACAGAGAAGAGCAACCAGGATGATTAGGGGACTGGAGACTAAAACATATAACGAATGGTTGCAGGAACTAGGCTTGGCTAGTCTAGTAAAGAGAAGGACCAGGGGAGACATGATAGCGGTCCTCCAATATTTGAGGGGCTGCCAAGAGAGGAAGCGCTTGTAGGCCAGACAAGGAATAATGGATGGAAACTGAACAAGGAGAGATTTAACCTGGAAATAAGGAGAAACTTTCTGACAGAGAGAACAATCAACCAATGGAACAGCTTGTCCTCAGAAGTTGTGGGAGCACCATCACTTGAGACTTTCAAGAAGAGATTGGACTGCCATTTATCAGAAATGGTGTAGGGTCTCCCGCTTGGGTGGGGGGGTTGGACTAGATGACCTACAAGGTCCCTTCCAACTCTGATTATCTGTTAAATCTGTTAAATCTGTATTCTGCATTTAACATTCAGGGAGCAGATCACTTACAGTTGAGGGTAAAGTATATCATTTAATTTACAGTACTGTAAAATGAGGTGTGCAATGCTAGATACAGCGATGGCTCTCTTGAGCATTTTGCTGAATGGATCCTTAGTATTTGTCACAAAGATGGTGTACCACAAAGATGAATGTTATGTCCTTGGAACTAACCAAAGTTCCCAACCAAGTCCGTCTATACTGCGGGGGCATTTACAGCTCCCATTGGCTGGCTCCCTTCGACAGCCGGCTATAAAAGCCGGCTGCTAGGTCGAGCCAGCCGCTGTTCGCTGAGCATGTCTGCTTGTTAGTATGCAGACGCGACAGCCCTTTATTCCGTTGAATAAAGCCTTTACTTGTGAATGCTCTGGTTTGGTCTCTCATTCCTTAATCTATAATACTGGCGACGAGGATGGGATTGACTATCCAGAAGCATTCCATTGAGCTGAAATCACGATAGGCAACTGCACCGCAGCCGTGAAGCAGAGAGCTCGGTCAGTTCGCTAGTTAGCTAAGTGAAAGTGAAGCGTCTGTAGCCGCTCGCACAGAAAGCTACAGCGAGAGAGAGTGAAGTCAGGCGCTGAAGCTACAGCCGCCCCGCTCAGGAAAAAGAGCGCGGAATTCAAACTGCTGTCGTTTGAATTCGAAACGCTAGTGAAGCCCGGCGCTGTGTCCGCAGCCGCCTACGCGCCCAGAGAGCGTGAAATTTGAATCTCTGTCAACGCTTTCCGCCAATGAGTTCCGGGGGCGCGAGATTCAAATGATTGCTGATAGTCACAGCGTTACAGCAAGAACCTCTAACACTCACTAGCACAGAGCTGAAGTCATTGAGCCAGGTGAACCGCTGCAGCCACAGCCACCTGCGCTCACGTGAGCACGTATTGAGCCTTCATATACCCAGAGAGAAAGGGCAGTCTACCCTTGACTAGGCGCCAATATGAACGCTAACCCAGCATTTCCGCCCTTTAAACCGGATGAAGAGAAGTGGGACTCTTATAGAAACCGGTTCAATCACTATATTGATGCCATCGGTCTGGCTGACGCAGCAGAACACCGAATAAAGTCATATTTCCTCAGCTACTGCGGAGCTGCAGTCTTCGATACCACAACAGCCCTCCTTGCTCCACGAGAAATCAAGAGCGTTCCATGGCCAGAGCTGCTGGAAACACTTTCAAATCATTACTCCCCTAAACCTTCGCAGATCGCGAGGCGTTTTGCCTTCCGGATGAGGAAGCAAGCAGATGGGGAATCCATAAATCAATACATGGCCGCCCTGAGGACAGCAGCTCTCCACTGCGAGTTCAAAAATTACCTGGACGACATGTTACTCGATCAACTCGTATGTGGAGTCAAAGACTTAAAACTACAGAGGCGTTTGCTGGCCAGAAAAGACCTCAACCTCTCCCAAGTGGTTGAAGAAGCCTTAGCCGCAGAACTAGTGACCCAGTCAGCCGCTGAAATCCAAGGGACCACCCCCAAGCCCAGCTCTGCCACTGTTCACTCCGAGGAAGTGGTGAGTGAAGAAGACCCCATTGAACAGTCGGAAGTTCATCGTCTCAAACCCTTGAGGTGATCACAGGTAGGGGCAAGGCACGGGAACAGCAACGCACCAAAGCACATCCTGTTATGCCTGTCCTGCGGGGTTCCCCATGCCAGGACAGCATGCAGGTTCAGAAACGCTACCTGCAACAACTGCAACAAAAAAGGTCACATCGCCCGAGCCTGCCAGGCAGCACACGTGGCATCGCAAAGGTCTGCATCCACTTTCTCTCCTCCGGAACCACCAAGGCAAGTAGAGAACTGTTATACTTGCTACCAAGCTAATCACACTTTTCTGACACCTAATAAAATCACACTTTCTATTCATTTAGAAGGTAAACCTTGTCTCATGGAGGTCGATACCGGGTCAGCACTCTCGATCATCTCGTGGAACACTCTCAAGAAAATCTGGCCCAGCCTGTCTAGGAGCCAACTCTAGAAGAGCCGCCTCACCTTGAGGGACTATCAAGGGAAGAATATTCCAGTACTCGGAAAAGGCAAGTTCCTCATTAAATTCAAATCCTTTAAAGGCCATCTGCCTTTAGTGGTTGTTGACGGTGCCCTCCCTAGCTTGTTGGGGTTGGATTGGTTCCCCTATCTCGGTCTTAGCTTAACGGGAGTCCATGCTGTCTCAACTTCAGACATTGACTCCCTATTTGCAGACTACGCTGATGTGTTCAGCAACGAATTAGGGTGTTACAATGGCACACCCATTTCTTTTTCAGTGGACCCCCAAGCAGTTCCCGTCCATTTAAAACCGCGTAGAGTACCATTTGCGCTACGCCCTAAACTGGATGCGGAACTGGACAAATTACTCAAACAGGGGGTGATTGAGCCCACGGATTTTGCTAAATGGGAAACCCCAATTGTCACACCCCTTAAGAAGGATGGCAGTTTAAGAATTTGTTCTGATTATAAGACCACAATTAACCGCTACCTACAGGTTAGTGCTTACCCAGTCCCGGTAATCCAACACTTACTCCACACATTTGAGCCTGGCACCATTTTTGCCAAATTGGATATGTCACAGGCTTATCAGCAGTTTCCTGTTGACAGTCAAACCGCCGATTTACAAACTATTGTCACTCACAGAGGGGCATTCAGGTGCAGGCGTCTCCAATTTGGTGTTAGTGTTGCCCCAGGCATTTTTCAGTCATTAATGGAACGAATACTCCAAGGCCTCCCTGGCATGGTTCCTTATTTTGATGACATATTGGTCTCAGCCAGGGACAGGCCCCAACTCTTCCAAAGAGTCAGAGCGGTTTTAGACAAGTTCAGACAGCATGGCCTCAAGCTAAAAAGGGAGAAGTGTGCCATCGCCACTAAACAGGTGGACTTTCTTGGGTATAGAATAGACGCCTCTGGCATCCACCCAGTAGAATCTAAAGTTAAAGCAATTCACGAGGCACCCACGCCTTCCACAAAGTCTGAATTACAGGCTTTCCTAGGCTTATTAAATTTCTACGCTTCGTTCCTACCCCACAAAGCGTCAGTAGCCGAACCGTTACACAGACTTTTAGACAAAAACGCACCGTGGCATTGGGGACCCAAAGAGGAGTATGCTTTTAAAGAAGTCAAATCGCTGCTCACCTCTGACACTGTCCTAATCCAATTCGACCAGCACCTCCCTTTAGTCTTAGCAGCAGACACATCACCCTTCGGGATCAGGGCTGTCTTAAGCCACAGACTCCCCAACGGCTCCGAGGCACCAATCGCTTTCTTTTCCAGAACCTTTTCACCAACCGAGCGTAATTATAGCCAAATTGATAAAGAGGCCCTAGCCGCAGTGGCTGTGGTCAAAAAATTCCATGAATTTCTTTTTGGTCACAAATTCGAACTCATCACAGACCACAAGCCGCTTCTGGGACTATTGTCAGGGGACAAACAAACACCCCAAGTCTTGTCACCCAGGATGACTAGGTGGACCTTATTCCTGGCAGCCTACTCGTACAAACTCGTTCACCGGCCAGGAAAAACCCTAAGCCACGCCGACGCCCTCAGCCGCTGCCCGCTGCAAACCCCTGTAGAGGACCCGACTCCGGTCCATGCCATCTTCGATGTCAGCGAGCTCAACCTACCTGTCACCTCAGGCGACATCGCCTTTCACTCCAAAAAAGACAAAACTATCGGCCAGGTTCTGGACTGGGTACGGAGGGGGTGGCCGGTCACTAATTTCACAACTGAATTCACACCATTTAAAACCCGCCAGCAAGAGCTTTCCAGTTTACAGGGCTGCCTGTTGTAGGGAACCAGAGTCATCATTCCAAGCTCCCTGTGCACACCTGTTCTGAAGGCGCTGCACGAGGGTCACCCGGGCATCGTCCGGATGAAGGCGTTGACTCAAAGTTACGTCTGGTGGCCGGGCATGGACGACGAGATCGCCAAATGGGTAAGCTCTTGCCAACCCTGTCAGGAATCCAGGCCAGCACCGCCAATCACCACCCCAACCAAGTGGGAGAGTGCCAATGCATCGTGGTCACGGCTGCACATTGACTTGGCCGGGCCAATGCACGGCAAGACCTTCTTGGTGGTCGTGGATTCGTATTCCAAGTGGATCGATGTGGCCCTACTACCCACGACCACCACCCGGGCAGTTGCCCAAGCCCTGACCCGTCTATTTGTAACACACGGGCTGCCTGACACTCTAGTCTCGGACAATGGCCCACAATTTACGTCTACAGAATTCAGCCGGTATGTCACCAACCTGGGCATCCGGCACATCTTAACGGCCCCCTTTCATCCTGCCAGCAACGGGTTGGCAGAGATAGCCGTCAGGTCAACAAAGGAGGCATTGGCCAGATTCAATCAAGAGGACTGGCACTCTAGGCTATCCCGCTTTCTCTTGAGCCAACACACGACCCCCTGTATGGTTACAAACAAGTCTCCTGCCAAGCTCCTAATGGGCAGACGTCTGAGAACAGTGTTAGACAGGCTGCATCCCCATTATTGCCCTGACACTCCTATCGGGTCTGACAGCAGGGTCAGAGATTTTGTGTTGCAGGATCCAGTGTTTGTCAGGAACTACCCGGCGATCCACTATGGGTACCCGGGAGAGTCGTGGCCATCACCGGTCCGAGATCGTACCAAGTGCAACTGGAGGACGGGCGAGTTTGGCGGAGGCATCTGGATCAGATAAGGAAGCGCCAGAGTGGTCATGCCAATGCTGAACCCTGGACTCCTGTCAATCTCCAGTCGCCACACCAGAATCCGATCGGGGACCATCTGAGGGGCCAGTCACCACCGACCGAACGAGGGGAACGGATGGTAGACCGGGACCGTCCGCCAGAGACGCCAGCCTTGCCGACCAGCGATGCCACCGGGTTGTTGGACAATGACTATACTACAAGCCAACCCGGTGGTAGAGACTATTCACAGACACCTGATCAGGTCCCAGAACAACCCCGCTCTCTAGCACCCACCAATCCTGATCCCGTGAACTCTGATCCACTCAGTGACTCACCTGAGCTGCGCCGGTCCGGGCGCTCGCACAGACCACCTGCATATTTAAAAGACTATTCATGTTCGCATCTGGGGGGAAGGGGTGTTATGTCCTTGGAACTAACCAAAGTTCCCAACCAAGTCCGTCTATACTGCGGGGGCGTTTACAGCTCCCATTGGCTGGCTCCCTTCGACAGCCGGCTATAAAAGCCGGCTGCTAGGTCGAGCCAGCCGCTGTTCGCTGAGCATGTCTGCTTGTTAGTATGCAGACGCGACAGCCCTTTATTCCGTTGAATAAAGCCTTTACTTGTGAATGCTCTGGTTTGGTCTCTCATTCCTTAATCCATAATAATGAAGGTGCAACCCTATCTTTTTATTCTTCTGTTATTAATTAAACAATTAAAGTGAATTGGGGAAAAATGTCCTTCTCACCTCTAACCTTCAAACCCATGAAAGTGATATAGGAATTTACACACTGCCTCTTAAAGTGAATAATAGTTTAATAAACTGAATTACGTATTTTCTCAAGGGATGCTTCATAAAGAAATCAAGTATAGGCATCTCCTGTCAAAAGAAATACTGGAAGTCAAAAGCTCAGTTTTGATGAAGTGATTTGCTTTGGGCACTTAAAGAATTTTATAATCTGGCTTCACATGTTTCATCTCATGCATTGGTGAAGTGCTCACTTTCCTTTAACTCACTCCATTTGTGAAAGATGGGGGTAAAACTGAAAGCAATACAAACAAATGAAGGAGTGGGGGTGAATTCCTCAATTTGGAGGGCAGATAAGAATGGGAAATTGGTTTGTCAGTTGTGACTGATAAAATACCTATTGCATAAATATATTGATCAGAACCAGCAACAGTTAATCCAGCATTAATCTGATTTCAATAAATAAATTATAGCAACTAATCTCCATTTAAGTAAATCAAAGTGTTGCAACTAATTTCCATTTTAGTCATTTGTAGAACTGCAGTTGTCTCCCTTATGAGAGGGAGTAAATGACTGAAAGTAAAACATCATTTCTCAATTTATTTTGGATTAGGTGAACAGGAAGTATCACAACACCCTTGAACTGAATGAATTGTGAAGGAACAACTCTTCTCTTCATTCCCAACTTGGAAAAGCCACCCTATAAATAACTACATAAAAGTAGAGCTCAACATTTAAAGCAAAACATCAGAAGACTTCACTTCTCTATAACATAACAAACCTTACACAGCATCTGCTGCACTGCTCCAGCATTCTTATGATTAAATAACTGGATTTTTAAAAAAATGTTGAGGTAAGGAACATCAATCCTGACATCTCTCCATTTTAATATTACAGATTTGGTGATGGAAGAAATCGGAGATACTCAGTTCAATGAGTTTCAAACTGTCCAGTGTCTTTTTGAAAGCCTCCAGTGATGGAACACCCACAACTTCTGAAGGCAAGCCATTCCCTTGGTTGATTGCTTTCACCATTAGGAATTTAGGAATTAGGAATATAGTTCTAGGTGGCTTCTCCTCTTGGCTAGTTTCCATCCATTGTTTCTTGTTTTGCCTTTTGGTGGTTTAGAAAATAGTTTCCCCTACTCATCTTTCTTGATTTGTTGGTGACAGTCACAACAAAAAAGATATTGAAAATAAAAAAAAAATTCCCCTTTGAATGAAATATTCTATTACACCATATGTAGACAGAGGTATATTTTTCAGGGACAGTGGATTAAATTTATTTAAATGAAGGATGAAAACTCTGAAGAGATGATATCTGTTACATGTGCAAAATCTGGCAAAAGTTGAGAGGAATTAATCTGAATGGTTCTTAATGCCTTGCCTAATGTTCCAAATATAATGTAAAGAGTCTTTCAAAATTAAAAAAAAATGGAAAACATTTCTTGTTTTCTTTTTTTCTCTGTTCCTAAGTACATGATATTTTAGTTTGTTGACATAAACTGGTTTTTCCCCTTCATTTCTCTCTCTTTGTCATTTTCAAAATATAAACAACTATAGTAGAGGCTGAAGTGAATTAAAAGCTAAAAAATTAACACCATAAAATGCTACTGAGAAATAAAATAAGAGTAAATTCTCATGACCATTTTAATGTGAGAAATGGTTCCAAGTATAATAATACACATAGGTAAAATTAAGCAAAGAATACTAGCCAGTCAAGATCAAAAATTAGCCTGTCTCATTATTGTAGTCATATCATTAGGTTCACTCATAAAACCCATTACAAACAGTAGATTTTATTCATGTTTGACTGTTAATTTTTTTATACACAATATACCTAGGCTTTATTTATATCTAATATTAAACCTCAAGTTTTAGCTCTAGTGTCCCATTCATACAAAATGTACAACTGGGTTTATTAATATTCCCCTGCAACTCCCTTCACCTAAGCCCCATAACTGTCCCAATTAAGTCCAGCCACCAGTAGAACATGTTATTCCCAACATCACTTCTCTCTGCTGTGCTAAATACCCAGCTTCTGGTGCAGCCCATCAAGAAGGGCATGGCTTTCTCTTCGTGAGTAATCTGGCTGAACTTCTCTGCTCCTGCCTTTTCTCTACTCTACTTGCTCTTGCATCATTTGCAGAAGGCAGTTCCTCTTCTTCATCACTGGCTGACTCCAGCTGTATGCTTTCTCCATCTAAAGCAGGGTGTCAAACACATGTCATCACAGTGTCATCACTAAACCAGGCATGGGAATGGCCAGCATGTAACGCATCCAGCCCATGACAGCCCTGATCTAAAGCTCAGGGCTGTCCAACTGCAGCTGTGCTTTAGCCAAATCCCTCTCAGACAGCTGCTTGGAGCCATTAGCCAACTCCCTTCCAGACATGCCTGGAACTAGTTCAACTTCCCCTGAGCTGACATCTGGAGAGATAATGGGGAAGCATCTGGGGGAGTCATCACACCTAGCTTGTTGATCACTATACAGCCTGGTTCATGCTAAGCTATAATGTCTGAGCTGTTACTATACATAATATGAGCTCTAATGCCTGATAAGTTAAAATTACACAATAATTTAAAATTATATATGAACTAAGCCATACACATCCCTGAATCCATTCTTAAATAGAGCATATGTGTGGAGAGAATAATGGAAAGATGAAGAGTAAGAGAAAGATCCCATGTTCTGATTCAGGACTATTATTGTGTAATACAAACAGGAGTATTCCTAACCTCTCTTATATTACGACCTAGATGAACAACAAAGAAAAAGGCCTTTGCTTATAACCCAGAGGGTGCAAGTTATGAACCTATTTAATATCATGGAAACTTCATCATAAATGCTAAATCCCAACTTTAATAGAAAATCATTCTAAAGCAGCAATATATCCCTTCTGAGAATCAAAAATACTTGTGATATCAAAATGAAAATTGGATGGATTACCCCTAATCCTCAAGTGTTCATTGTAAGAACCTGATGATTTGCACTTCTATCTAATAACTCAAAAGAAAAATCAGGAAGGAAGCTGACTGACAGGTGGACTTTAGCTAACTTGTTCAAACTCACATGCTTTATTTCTCATATAAGTGGCTCTTTTCTAATCAAAATCATTATTTTCTTTTTTTGCAGTTAACACCATTATAATAGTTCTTTCCACCCTCTCTCTCTCTCTCTCTCTCTCTCTCTCTCTCTCTCTCTCTCTCTCTCTCTCTCTCTCTCTCTCTATATATATATATATATATATATATATATATTTCTGAGGTTCTCGGTATTTGTATGTGGATCTTTGGTTGTTCAGGTTTTCTCCCGCGTAAGATTCGAAGTATCTAGGCAACGTTTCGATGAAGTCTCATTCATCATCTTCAGGCTTCTGTCTCCGGCTCTGTATTTCTCAGAGTAATGTGAGATTGCAGCTGCTTCCTCCTTTTAACTGCCAGTGGGGTGGGACTTGATTGGGTGGGGGCTTGGCTGTGTTCTGATTGGGTGGGGTGTGTTCTCATTGGTAGGGGTTTTGGCTGTGTTCTGATTGGTAGGGGGTTAGCCGTGTTCTGATTGGTTGGAGGCGTGTTCTGTTCAGGTGGGGGCTTGGTTGTGCTCAGGTTAGTCTTAGTTGCTGGGGATTTGAGCTGGTGAGTTGTGATCTTGCTGTTTGGCTTCTAGTTCGTGGTCCTGCTGCATCTTCATAGTGGGTGTCGGTTTGCTTCATGTATGGCTCAGAGGGGTTTGAAGTGGGTAGTGATGCAGCTGCAGTGCAGCTTCTGGTCCATGGTCGTGTCTCATTTTCTGAATGGGTGGGAGTCTGTTTTCTATATGGAAGTGTGGTGGTGGCATCTTGTGTGGCTCTCATGGGTGTGGGTCTGGTGTCCTTCTTCATGTTAGGTACTCGTCTGTTCATGAGGGCGGGTTTCCAAATGGCTGGAAGGCGGGAGGTGTCATCTCGTTTGTTCATGCTGTGTGCGCGTTTTTCTATCTCTATGGCTTCTCTGATTATTCTGCTGTTGAAGTGTTCGGTTTTGGCGATAGCTCTGGTATTTTTAAAATCAATTTCATGTCCTGTGGCTTTGAGGTGTTGGACCAGGGAAGAGGTCGTTTCTTCTTTTTTGATTGAGTTCTTATGTTCTTCAATGCGTGCACTTATTCTTCTGTTAGTTTGTCCAATGTATGTGGTAGGGCAGGCAGTGCAGGGGATTTCGTATACTCCTTGGTTTTCTAATTCGATTTTGTCTTTGGGGTTTCTTAGGATGGTGGATATTTTTCTGTTTGTGCAGAATGCTGTTTTGATGTTGTGTTTTTGGAGGATCTTGCTAATTTTGTCTGTAGTGCCTTTTATATATGGGAGGAGGGCTTTGCCGTTTTCTTGTTCTCTGTCTTGGATTTTGGTTGGGGTTTCTTTTTGGATTAGGTGGGTAATCTTCTTTCTTTGGAATCCATTGGCTGTAAGTACGTTGGTGAGAGTGTGTAGTTCGGTTTTTTGGTGTTGTTCATTGGCTAAGCATTTTGTTCTGGAGATGAAACTACAGACAAAATTAGCAAGATCCTCCAAAAACACAACATCAAAACAGCATTCTGCACAAACAGAAAAATATCCACCATCCTAAGAAACCCCAAAGACAAAATCGAATTAGAAAACCAAGGAGTATACGAAATCCCCTGCACTGCCTGCCCTACCACATACATTGGACAAACTAACAGAAGAATAAGTGCACGCATTGAAGAACATAAGAACTCAATCAAAAAGAAGAAACGACCTCTTCCTGGTCCAACACCTCAAAGCCACAGGACATGAAATTGATTTTAAAAATACCAGAACTATCGCCAAAACCGAACACTTCAACAGCAGAATAATCAGAGAAGCCATAGAGATAGAAAAACGCCCACACAGCATGAACAAACGAGATGACACCTCCCGCCTTCCAGCCATTTGGAAACCCGCCCTCATGAACAGACGAGTACCTAACATGAAGAAGGACACCAGACCCACACCCATGAGAGCCACACAAGATGCCACCACCACACTTCCATATAGAAAACAGACTCCCACCCATTCAGAAAATGAGACACGACCATGGACCAGAAGCTGCACTGCAGCTGCATCACTACCCACTTCAAACCCCTCTGAGCCATACATGAAGCAAACCGACACCCACTATGAAGATGCAGCAGGACCACGAACTAGAAGCCAAACAGCAAGATCACAACTCACCAGCTCAAATCCCCAGCAACTAAGACTAACCTGAGCACAACCAAGCCCCAACCTGAACAGAACACGCCTC